>NC_084617.1:44699911-44934911 GCF_033978795.1 Nerophis ophidion
TTCAAGCAAAAAAAAAAGTTAATACTTTTATCTTGCCTCTTTTATCCAGCTCATGCTTGCTTTTCATTCTCCCCATTGTGACGTTCACCTGCTGTGCCTGGCTGTGTCACATGGTTACGACCCAGGTCACCTTCACCAGCGAGGGAATACGCGGGCTCCACGCCAGCTTTGAATGCGTCAGAGATGACATGTTGACAGCTCCAATGAATCGCTTGTCACATGTCATTTTTTCCCCTCCCCCTGCTTGCTAATTTCCCCATACGAATGCGATATGTGAGAGGATTCTGCAGGACATACGGGTTTGCAAATTGTCGCGCGGGTTAGGTTTGGATTCATCACATTCAATCCAGTTTGCTTCTTGATTGTGAATGGTCTCACTCTGCACTGAAAGTACCGGGAAAGAATACATCTTAAGACCTGAAAAGAGAGCGGGTTGTTTCTGAAAAGCTGTGAGGAACAGCGAGGCGGATCCTGGTGCAAATGTCAGTGAACTCAGTGACTTCTCTCGCTGTTTAGGCCATCTTTCTCTTCTCTTCTATGCCTCTAAACTAATGAAATGCATGGATGAGGTACCTTTGACATTACCTCCTCTAAATCCAGACAGCAAGGCATTGTTAGTGTATACTTTTCATTGGCTGTTGTACTTATTCCATGCTCTCCTCTCCTCTGTTAAGTGGAAAAGTGATTGACAGCGAAGGAAAACGTTGTCCGTCAATCACTTTTTTAAGCTTAGAAGTCCCTATGTTGGCCCTTAATCTGATTTATTCTCTGCCCTATATCCTCCATTACTGATAGAGCGGCCGTGTATGAATTCTTTATGGCCCTCTTTTTTTTTGTTTTTTTTTGGCAGGGGTGTATTTTAGTTATGTACTTACGGTAAAACATACTTAATTTTTTAAGCTCAGAAAGCTGACAGTGAAAGGAGATGAACTGTTTTATGTGCCATTTTAGGGATTTATGTGGTGTGGAATATGATGAGGGTTATAAAAGAGCAAAGGACGGAGGTAGAGAGACGATGGGAGAAGACGAGCGAGGAAGTATTGAGTGGTTCGTGGTGTGTCCACGTGTGTGTCATGGTTGGTACAGTACACAACCCCACGTTTCCTGTGTGTAAAGTAATGAATTTATATTTTTCCGTAGGGATTCTTGCCACTGGTGTGCTATGACTCATTGACTGTGTCTACAATGCAGGCCCAAATCAGATTTTTTCTAGATTTGATTTGTTCTAAATCTGATTTTTTACTGAATCAGATTTTTTTTCAAAAATGATTTTTTTTTTAATCTGATTTTTCAAAACCAGATTTTTCAAAACCAGATTTTTTCAAATTATCTTGTTATACAATTCAGATTTATTCAAAATCAGATTTATTCTAAATCAGATTTTTTACTAATTCTGATTTTTTTCCAAAATGATTTTTTTCAAAATCTGATTTTTCAAAACCAGATTTTTTCAAATTATCTTGTTTTCAAATTCAGATTAATTCAAAATCGGATTTATTCAAAATCGGATTTTTTCAAAATAAGATTTTTGCAAAATAAAATATTTTCAAAATCTGATTTTATTCAAATACAGATTTTTTCAAATTCAGATATTTTTTCAGCTGACTGTGTACCTTCCGTTCATTATATTTCCAATCCTGAAACGCAAAACAAAAAATATTTTCTATTATATATGGCCGATTTTAAAACTAACAAAAATTAGGTTTTCATTAAAATATTGCCATAAAATAGGATTTTGTGCGGTTTTCCTTTGATGGATTAAAATGTTTCCAGATAAACACAAAAATCGGGAAAAAAAAGCATCCAAAATGCAAAAATGCTTGTTCATCTGTGTGATGACAAATTGAACCGGAGGTAATATTTTATATTTTCCTTTGCGTTTAGTATGTTTTTAGCATAACGCTAACACCTTTATTCAGCAGGAGTCCTATTGTTGTTTGAAAAAAGTGTCATTGAATAGTTGTCCAACTTTTGTTTCAGAAATGAAAATAGAAAAAATGGCCCGAAATGTGTTTTTTGATTTTCATTTAAGAATTGGAAATGGAATGAATGGGAAGTGCACGGACCACACTGAAAATGTGATTTGTATCCGGCTCCAGTGTAAATACACACAAGGCCCGATGTGGCCCCAATATAATAATTATGTCATTTAAAACATTTGTTCGCACGTACAACACTTAAGACCTTCAGTATATCAGTATGTGGAATTCAATTATAGAATAATTAAGTAAAGAAATCAAACAATGTATTAATATGATCCACTTCAAGAAACTCTTCAAACTTAAAGGCCTACTGAAACCCACTACTACCCACCACACAGTCTGATAGTTTATATATCAATGATGAAATATGAACATTGCAACACATGCCAATACGGCCCTTTTAGTTTACTAAATTGCAATTTTAAATTTCCCGGGAGTTTCTCCTTGAAAACGTTGTGTAATGATGACGTGTACGCGTGACGTTACGGACTGTTAGGAAATATGAGCGCTGCGCACACACACAGCTAAAAGTCGTCTGCTTTAACCGCATAATTACACAGTATTTTGGAGATCTGTGTTGCTGAATCTTTTGCAATTTTTTCAATTAATATTGGAGAAGTCAAAGTAGAAAGATGGAGTTGGGAAGCTTTAGCCTTTAGCCACACAAACGCACGGTGATTCCTTGTTTAAAATTCCCGGAGGTGAAACTTTACTATGGATCAGAGCGGTCAAGCGAACATGGATCCCGACCGAATGTAAACCAGCAAGTTTCGGTGAGAAAATTGTGGTAAAAAGTCGCTTCTTACCGGAGATCAGCTGAGCTTGCGCCGTCCATAAAGCTGCCGTCGACTTTTCTGAGACACTGGCGTCAAGACACCCGTGGACACACACCTCCAACTATCAGGTACCGTTAAACTCACTAAAACACTAGCAACACAATAGAAAGATAAGGGATTTCCCAGAATTATCCTAGTAAATGTGTCTAAAAACATCTGAATCCGTCCCAATGCAATCGCGTTTTTTTTGTGGGTTTTTTTGTAGTCCGTCGCGAAATTATCAAGTATGACACATAGAATGGACCTGCTATCCCCGTTTAAATAATAAAATCTAATTTCAGTAGGCCTTCAAAGTGTTTACAAAGTACAAAGAAGAAGAACCATGATAAACATTCTGAATTTATTCCATCCATCCATCCATTCATCTCACCATATGAAATAAAAATTACTTCACTAATTATGATTTATTTTTAATTTTATTGCTTATGGAGTATATTGGGAATAAATTGAGAACAGGAAGTAAAGAAAAGTGTTAGCAACTGCTATGTAAAGGAAAAGGGGTAGGATTAAATGAGCTCTGCTTCTTCCTACTCATTTTCCAACATGGTGAATAGAGGAACTGGAAATTGTGATGCATCATGTTGTATGCATGCATGTTCCAAATAAACACAAACTCACCTCAATGTGGCCTCTACTTCACTTGAATTCACAGTTAGATAAAGTGAAAACAAAGGATATTGACTGGATTCCGTCAGTGAACAAGGAAGTCGCTATTTCTACAAAATAAAGCAACAGTCGTCACACCTTTAAACATTTGTGTTTTTTTTTGTGAACATGTAAATATATGAATTAATATATATATATAGTGTAATATGCATGGGAGGATTTTCATCTTGTTAAGGCAACACGGATGTCAGTGTGTATTTACGTTTATTTTCAAACTCACTTACGTAACATGTCAGCAAACACGTCAGTTCAAAGTCCAATTGCTAATTCTTAGGAATCAAGGTATTTAAGATGTTTTCATATATTGCATTTAGCTTATTATTTGCGCACTCTTGACGAGTGAAGCACCGAAAATTTGGCCGCTGAAGAAATACTTTTGCTAACCGAAAGCGGATGTTGTAACGACGCAACGTTAGGACACCCTTAGATGAAGCTAAAGTCGCATTCAGGACCTGTTTCTCTTGAGACTGAATTTCAGACTACCTCCTGACGTGGCCTGAATCTGATGCGAAAACCACATTGGAGCGTTTAGACTTCCAAAATGTTCGATCCGTTTCATTTGAGGGCAGAACAAGTCATATTTGGTGCTCAGTAAATGGTTAATGAGTTATACTTGTATAGCGCTTTTCTACCTTCAAGGCACTCAAAGCACTTTGACACTATTTTCACATTCACCCATTTACACACACATGACGAAGGCTGCTATACAAAGCGCAAACCACAACCCATCAGGAGCAAGGGCGAAGTGTCTTGCCCAAGGAGACAACGGACGTTACTAAGTCGGTAGAAGCTGGGGATTCAACCAGTAACCCTCAGGTTGCTGGCACGACCATGATCCCAACCGCGCCACGCTGTGTAAACACGGTTTCCCTTGCACAATTAGGTCTTGTGGTATACTTTTGCTGTATTTCACTTCTCATTGACCTCAGCTTCCTGCTGATTTCTCTTCCTTCAGACACTGTCTGTCTCAGTCACCTTTCAACCTAGAACGTGGAATAAACACTCCCTCATGGTCTCGCTTGCTCTTCAGCGTTCATCCATTTGCTGCCTCGTGTGTCCCCTCCTCTGATGTCGTGGCCTCCTCGCCGCTTGTCCACCTTCCAGCGGCACTTGGAGTCCCGCGTGTGTTTATGTGTTGTTGCCTCGGATTGAGGTTAGTTTATTTGGGTCTGGTTTCTCTCAAACACTAGGGGGCACTGCATGTCTTTGGCTACCCCCCTCTCCTATGTGGGCTATTAAATAAGTGGTAAAAATGTGTGCTTCTCTTTTTTTTTTTAAAAACCCGAAAAAAACAGTCCCCCGGTCTGTAATGGATGACACAGAGCTGTTTTCAGACAGGCAGGCAGCAGGTCTCCTGTGGCCGGCGAGGCCCGCGTTCTGCTCTGCACTGTGCCCGTCCACAACCGCCTTTCGACCCCCCCCTCCGGGTTTGCAGCCGCCATTTCTGCTGCAGGCTAATGAAAAGGGCTCGGGAGGACCGACAAGTCATCCTTCAGACACTTGTGTTCACCTCTAACCCTCCGAGACCCATTCTGTATGACAGGACAACACCCCCCTTTACCCCTCTTGTCTCTCTCTTCTCGTTGGCCCTGCGTCCCATGGGTCAGGCGGCCATGACTGGCTGCATGGTTGACGCCAAACGCTGCTTTTCTACCAAGTCGTCACACAAAGGTGGGAAGAAGCGAGTGGATGAGGGCGACCGCTTTCTTTACCCCAAAAAAAGCGTAATCTTAGCTCTGAGGCCGCATGGAGGAAAATCATTCAATATCATGGCATGATAACTTCAAAATAAAGACAACATTAGATTGTTTTATTTGTTTTACTTTGCTCAAAAAGATAACAAGCTCATTCTGGAGTTGGAAAAACGCTCCAAGGTAGTTAAAAATTATGGGGGGAAAAACATGGTGCAATTTCAAAAACACAGTGAAGAACACAATGAACTTAGACTTTGTCTCAGTGTATCTACAAAAACATTACACTTTTTTGTTCAGTCTATTTGGAATTGAACAAAACATGAAAATATTATAATTTCAACGTGTTAATCTTGTGCTAACTGCTATAAAAAATTATATAAGGCCCCCGATATGATATTCGATTAGGATTGCACCCGGCCCGCAGGCCACAGCCGCACTGATACTCCAATCAGTGTTGGCGCTAGGAATTTTCACAATGGGGTCCCAGGGATCCCATCAAGTCATACGAATGGGGTCCCACGGTAAATTTTTGCCCAGTTGCCCAGTTGCCCACATATGCGGTCCTCTCCAAGGTTTCTCCTAGTCATCATTGTCACCGACGTCCCACTGGGTGTGAGTTTTCCTTGCCCTTATGTGGGCTCTACCAATGATGTCATTGTGGTTTGTGTTGTGGTTTGTGCAGCCCTTTGAGACACTAGTGATTTAGGGCTATATAAATAATCATTGATTGATTGATTGATTAATTCATTCATTAAAAAAAAAAAAAAAAGAAAACATATTTTTATGCATGTGTAAATGTATTCTGTTATAAACATTCAATCACTTTCTTCTTTCCTTCATGGATCTAAACTTTACCACTGCCGGTAGTTTTTTTTGTATATTTTTATTGTAATGTTTTCAGAATGTGTTTGTTCTATTTTTGGCCAAAGTACAAGAAAGAAAACAATCGGAAGTTGTCTTTATTTTTTTTAATTTCAATACCATGATTTTAAAAGTTTAATAGCGTGTGCACAGATTTTCCTCCATGCGACCCCTGAGCTAAAATGGGTTTGACACCCCTGTAAGCTAACTCAACGAACCATACAAGAAGTAGAAACTACTCAAGAGGGTCGACTTGGACTCTCTGTCCACTTTTCTGTTTTTTTGACAGGAGACATTTTGGGAAAACGAGGAGGCCAAAGCACGATATGTTTGAAGGAGAAGACGTAAAACGGAAGTTTTGACATTTTATTTGAGTCGAGTGGGACAAGCCATGTTTTACTTGAATGTACCTCTTGCTTGGCAACATCCAGTGGACACATATAGAAGAGCAGTTTTTCATTTAAAAAAAGTTAATTTTTATACTCATCCGGCAAGTTGCTGGCCTGATTAAAGTATGTTCGCGGGCCGTACGTTTGACACCCCTGATGTAAACCTTCTCTCTTCAGAGAAGTGTCGCCCTGCAGCTTGAGACCTTTTGTGGCTGTCTCTTTTCAAAACCTTCTCAGTCCTACAACTTGTGACTCTGCGCAAGTGTGCGGCATTTTCCTACGGTCTGCCATTGAGTGCGTTCTTTCTTCGTCTTCCTGCTCAGCAGACAGCTGATGAGGGGTGTTTTGATGGCGCTAATTGGCAGCTCCCATCCAGGCAACGTGTGGACGGGAGCTGGACGACTTGAAGCGCCGCTATTGTTTTGAGGTGTCAAACCCACCACAGAACAAAGAGGACGGGAGAAATGTGCGGCGCTCGCCCATCAGCGTGTCGCAAGGCAAACTACACACACATGTAAATGATAATGTTTATACAGAAAATGCATTTTTCCTGTACTCCTACATATATATATATATATATATATATATATATATATATATATATATATATGTATGAATGCACATGCTATTTTATTTTATGTTTTACATTGAGTCATATCCGCTGTGGTTGATGCCTACTGGCGTGCACACACACACAATCACACACACAGTCGTACACACACAAACAAGCATAAAATGACAAGATAATCGCCGCATTCCAAGTTACCTTCTGGGTAAATGCCTTTCTTGGAGATAAACCAATAAATATACTGTTTTCCCTTCAAGTGAATGCTCTGATTACCATACGCTGACAAAGACCTGACAGAGGTGTAATAGTTAAAAAGGTAATTTGACTACAAGTTGGAGTTTGGGTGCGGAAAAGGGTCAACGCGCTTTCCTCCGAAGCACCCGCTCCTCCCCCAAAGCGCCTCTCTCTTTCTTTAATGGTTTATTCACGCTTTTCGAGGACTTTTTTTTTTCTTTTTTTTGCATGATTGACTGACAAGGTCTTTTTCCGAAATAGCATCTTCAGTAATGAGAAATAATTGACTCCCTAATCAAAAAGGGGGTTGATGGAATCCACAAACTAGCTGTAATCTTCTGTGGCATTTCCAGCAGAAATGACAGTCCTCGTAGCTTCAGGCACTATACCACTTTGATTTAATTGCTTTTTTTTTTTTTTTCTAAGAATAATAATATACGTTCTAGTGAAATGTGTATGAGTGTCCCTCACCTTTCTCCCAGGCTCTGTTTTTAATCAACAATATCTTTGGAAATGCACTTCAACATTTTTTGGGGTGTTTTTTCAGTGCAATTGGGGGTTTTAATGCATTACTCTGGTATTCAAATGTTTTTTTTTCTTAAAATTAATAGAGTATTAATAACTATTTTGTCTTTAGTTTTTTTTGATAAATATTAAATATGATTTAAAAGTTGATTCAAACATTTTTGTTAAAATTTTACATTATTTTATTATTTTTGTTCATTATTATATTATTATTTTTATTATTATTATTATCATTATTATTATTATTATTATCTTTTTTAACTTGGGATTCAATCTTTTTTACAAAAATTCCAAACTATATTATTGTACTGTGAAATTAATTCCAATTAACAAACATAATAAAATGTTTAGGTTTTTTGGGGCTTTCCGGTGTTAGGTAAAACCTTTTTTTCTACTTTTAATACCATTGAAATGGTTTTATTTTATTGTTTTATCTTTCAATCCAATATATTGACACCTGTGAATGCAAAATTCACTGTGTGTGATTTATAAAGTGATCCTTTGATAGGCCAAATTAACTTGTAGCCTCCCAGCATGTCCAATTTGTAGTCCAGCTGCAGTTTCTTTCCTTGTTAAAAGGTTGCTTTAAATCATCGCTGGTGGCATTGAGAAGTTAATTTCAGATTCTTACATAGTTCTATTAATTCTAGTTCTGTCTCTCTGGTGTTCCTTGAGCCCATGCGGATCACACAACCCGTTTCTTTAATAATGTCTTTTTGGAATCCCCGTGATACAACAGACCGCAAACTGACAAGAAATAACTGAAAGAATAACTTGTTTCTACTTAGTTTTGTCAAGATAACTTTTCTTTTTCATACTTAACTGCGGATGGAGTGCTACAAGTTTATCCTCTGAGGATTTACTTCCTGCAGCCATGACGACCCCCTCACACTGAAAGCTACACACATATACACACCTACACCTGTTTTGCCAGAAATGTAAGGAGCAGCAGGCGCCTCCAGATTTGTTGTTTTTTTTTTCTCTCCGTCCTCCTCCTTTCACAGCTAAGGTGAAAATCCATCCACCCGAGATGTTGCTACCAGTATTTTAGTCGCTCCGCCTTTTTTTTCTTTCTTTAAACTTTCACAAACTTAGCAGTCGTACTTTTGCTGTGCTCTGATTCTTATTCTATTTCTCTTTTCATTCACCATGTACTTTTTTAAAGTGTCTCATGTACACCGTGTGAGTGATATTGGGAGCATTCTCACGGCAAACCCCAACTTAGAAAGGCTGTTCTTGTCCTGTGTGCCAACTTTTGGGCAGAATTGGTACAAAAAAATCAGGGTGTAACAGTGCCGTGTGTGTGTATGTGTGTGTGTGTGTGTGTGTGAGTGTGTGTGTGTGTGTGTGTGTGTGTGTGTGTGTGTGTGTGTGTGTGTGTGTGTGCGTCCGTGCGTGCGTGCGTGCGTGCGTGTGCGTGCATGCGTGTGTGTGTTTTGGACAGTAACACCCAGTGGATTCAACACACATTAGCTTTGGCACAGATGAGAGTGGTGTGAAAACACAGTGATTTTTTTTTATTTTTTTTTTAAGTGGCAATCATATCAGCCTTGCCTTCAGAGAGGGAACAGCGGGCAAACATCTGCGTGTGTGTGTGTGTGTGTGTGTGTGTGTGTGTGTGTGTGTGTGTGTGTGTGTGTGTGTGTGTGTGTGTGTGTGTGTGTGAGACCCCCTATACCAAGGATGCACACAATTTTTCAGCAGGTGAGCTACTTTTCAAATGACCAAGTTGAGGTGATCTACCTCATCTTCCTAAATATTAATAAAAATATATAATACTAATATATATAATAATATATACTGTTATAATATAATATATATTATCATATTTAGTATACCTATATTATATTTATGTAAATATAAATCTTATTTATATTTATGTATTTATGAAACATTAATAAAACGACAAGCGGTAGAAAATGGAATGATGGATATATATGTTTTGTTAACAAGTTAAAGGTGTTTAATGATAATACAAATATATGTAGCACATATAGATTCCTTTCTTTCATGAAGACAAGAATATAAGTTGGTGTATTCCCTGATTCTGATGACTTGCATTGATTGGAATCAGACAGTAGTGATGATAACTTCCACATTTTCAAAGGAAGGAGAAAAAAAGGGATTTCTATCCAATACCACATGAAAGCGGTTTATTTAGCTCATTTGTCCAGCTTCCATTGGTGGCAAACTCTGTAGCATGCTAGCCTGTGTGCGCTAGCTTTCTGAGACTCTTATTTTGTTAGCGCAGGCAGGATAAAGCAGCACTTATATTGTGAAGAAAGGAACTGTGCAGTCGTTCTTTAGAGTTTTGACAGCAGGTACGGTGCGAGAGTCTGTTGAAATAAAAAGTGTTTCTCGCCTTCCCGTCGGTCATTATTTCTCAATAATGATCTGGCAGCAGCCTCGAGTCAATCAAGTGACGTTTATTTGTTTTTAATGCTTGGCTGGCAATCGACTGACACACCCTCCACGATCCACCTCTTGGGCACCCATGCTCTATTCAATCTGCATTTAATTCACTGACTTAAATTAAGAACGTGTTGTGACAGTCTCATGCCGCTGTGCGGGTTCCCAGGACCACCAAGGAAGGACATTCGCTCGAGCAGGTGTAGATTTCTTTATTTTTTCAATAAAGAGAATCTTTTTCTGGTGACTTTTCAGTCGCCCGCGTCGTCTGCCTCTCGCTCTCGCTCTCTTCCGCGTTGCATACGCTGTGTCTTCTGGCTCTCGTGTCTCTCGCTCCTCTCGTTCCTCTCCCCCCTCTCATGCTGCTGATGCCCTTTTATGCTGCGAGAGGAGATTCATTATTAGTGTACAGGTTCGCGATCCCCGCACCTGATCTCGATTATGGCGTCGCTCACGGTGTGCCCTGCCCCGCCGTCGGACCGCCAGCCCTGCCTCTCCACACGTGTATTTGCCTCTCTACATTTTATTTTTATCATATAGGTTGGTAAACGGTTTTACAGCTTGCACCCTGAATTTCAGCGCTGCAGCAATTGATTATTTTAGTCATCAAGTTGATGAGCTTCATTGTTTCATCAACTAATCGAATTAAACACACATTTTAGCCTCAATGCGTGTTACACAGTAATACTGAAATTCCACGACATAGTGAATTTGCAAACAGCTAAAATGATGCACAAAGCAAACTACAATCTGCTAGCTGAGAATATACAAAAATTATTCTCAACACAAGAGGAGAATTATAATCTTACAGAAAAATTTAATTTAAAATATTTGTACGCACGTACAACAATTAAGACCTTCAGTATAATCAGTATGTGGAATGCAATTATGGAATGGATTAAGTAAAGAAATCAAAAAATGTACTAGTATGATCCACTTTAAGAAACTTTTCAAACTGAAGTGTTTACAAAGTACAAAGAAGAAGAACCATTATAAACATTCTGAATTTTTTCCATCCATCCATTAATTTTCTAGATAACGTTATTTATTTCACCATATGAAATATAACTTCCATCCATCCATCCATCCATCCATTTTCTACCGCTTATTCCCTTTTGGGTCGCGGGGGGCGCTGGCGCCTATCTCAGCTAGTCGGGCGGAAGGCGGGGTACACCCTGGACAAGTCGCCACCTCATCGCAGGGCCAACACAGATAGACAGACAACATTCACACTCACATTCACACACTAGGGCCAATTAGTGTTGCCAATCAACTTATCCCCAGGTGCATGTCTTTGGAGGTGGGAGGAAGCCGGAGTACCCGGAGGGAACCCACGCATTCACGGGGAGAACATGCAAACTCCACACAGAAAGATCCCGAGCCTGGATTTGAACCCAGGACTTCAGGACCTTCGTATTGTGAGGCAGACGCACTAACCCCTCTTCCACCGTGAAGCCCGAAATATAACTTACTACACTAATTATTATTTATTTGTAATTTTATTAATTATAGAGTATATTATGAATAAATTGGGAACAGGAAGTCACCAAACGTTCTAGCAACTGCTATGTAACGGAAAAAGGGTAGGATTAAATAAGCTCTGCTTCTTCCTACTCCTTTTTTAGCATGTTGTAGAGAAACTGGAAACTGTGATGCATCATGTTCCAAATAAACTCAACTCAACAGTAGGAAAATAGTTGAAATAAACAATAATGAGCATGCTTGCCATAACCTTCCTTCTCTTTAACAAACATACATAACACATTATCATCATCAACATTGAAATTGCACTTTAAAAATATAACGGGTATATGAAAAAATATCTCACACAGATCACGCCAATGACACAAACGATCTATTGCAGTGGCTGATATCTTACGACTCAACTTTCGATTCCGATTCTTGGGCTGACTAGTGGATTTACCATTGGTTCTTTAAATCAATACGACTCAAAATTCAAACTGATTTTCCCAAAATATTATTCGGTATAAAAAAGATAATAACACCTTTTAAAAAACTAGCTGCAGGCTACAAATGCTCCCATTGGCTGCTGACGAATTTTGAGAATACACAGCGAGAAAGCCAGGAGATGGACTAAAAAATGTTTTTATTTACAAATTGAATTTGTCAATTGAATAATATATATATATTTTTTTGTTTAATTATGACTCAATTATGAAGACGAACAAATACAAATTGTTATTCGGATGTAAATTGTTTTCTTCAAGCAGCCCTAGTATTTAATGTTCCACTGGGGGCAGGATTTTATACATTTTATTAGTTACACTCATTAATGGAACAAATCTATTTTTTTTTTTCTAATGAAATAAACTGAATAATCACATTTCTGACATTATGATGCATGCATCAATTGTATAACAATTTTAACAAAATGTGTGTTGAAAAACTGCACTTCCCCTGCAATGTGTATCATAGTTGTGGTGAGGTCTATCAGAGGCATACAGGCCTGCAACAGGCTGCCAGCCCATGTCAGAAACTGTGACACCTATTTAACATTTAAAACTGCACTGAAACACTGGTTGAAAACTAATCAGACATGCACGCACAATTACAATATTCACTTGTTTTCTTTGTTTGTTGTTTGTTTTAAATGTTTTTGTCCATGGTCTGTGCTTATGCTATACTTGTAATGTGTAATGTCTTGTGATTTATGTATTCTTTTTACCTGTTGAATGTTTACTGTATTAACCTGCCTTTGGACAACGGTTGAAAATTAGCTATTGTGCTAACTCTGGCATATTTACATTGTTGCTCTATGTCAGTGGTTCTCAACCTTTTTTTCAGTGATGTACCCCCTGTGAACATTTGTATTAATTCAAGTACCCCCTAATCAGAGCAAAGCCTTTTGGTTGGATAAAAAAGAGATAAAGAAGTAAAATACAGCACTATGTCATCAGTTTCTGATTTTATTAAATTGTATAACAGTGGAAAATATTGCTCATTTGTAGTGGTCTTTCTTGAACTTTTTGGAAAAAAAGATATTAAAAGAACTAAAAAGTTGTTGAAAAATAATCAAGTGATTCAATTATAAAGAAAGATGTATACACATAGAAATAATCATCAACTTAAAGTGCCCTCTTTGGGGATTGTAATAAGAGATCCATCTGGAATTTATTAATTTAATTCTAAACGTTTCTTCACAAAAAAAAAAAACATCTTTAACATCAATATTTATGGAACATGTCCACAAAAAATCTAGCTGTCAAGGCAGAATATACATTAAATAGATTCGTATTTTGTTTTTATTCAATAAATATATTTATAAAGGATTTTTGGTTGTTGCTATTTTTAGAATATTTAAAAAAAATCTATCGTACACCTTGGCATACCTTCAAGTACCCCCAGGGGTACGCGTACCCCCATTTGAGAACCACTGCTCTATGTTGATGAATACGCATTGTCCTAATGCAAATAAACACATACATAGTTTCAATTTGTATTTAATATGAATATTGCATAATTAATATATGACACCAGGTACATATAAAAGCTCAATTTTCTATGGTGTCCCCGGCAAAATGACAGCAGGTTTAAAATTAATATATCAATGAAATCTTAAATACAAATAAAACATCTAAACAATAATAAAGCACCACCAGATCACCTACATTTACTGAAAAATGAGTAAAACACCTTTAAACCATCAATTTAGTTTTTCTTATACGTGTAGTTTTTTATCATATTTTACCCTCCTGGTTCAAGGTCGCTTTTTTTTTTTTCCCAGACACTTTCTTCATGTTTTTGTGCACAAGTGTGCTTTTGTCGGCCTGTAGTCAGCTGTCTCCTCCCCGCTAAGGTTCAGAGAGCCTTTATGTCAGCATCGCCCTAAGTTACGCCACAAAGGTCTCAGCCTCCTCCTCTGCACACCCCTTGTTAAGTCCTCCTCCTCCCCGCCAGCCGTCAATGCCATTCCCCTCTCCCGATCCGCCGCGGTCTCCGCTGAGAGTCACCCATCCGAAACTATGTTCAAACAGGGTCATCCCCGGCGTGCACTTAGAGGCTGTCCCTTTAACCTGCTCCGGGAATACTTGGGGCTATTATTATAGCTTATAAACCATTAAGAAACTTTAATTATACCAAATTTTCATGGTGGAAACGTGCACACCGACACATGGAAGGGGAATTTAATGGGCCAGCAAGTCCCAGCACCGTGAGGGAAAATATTGAGGTTAGGTTTCTATTTTACAGCATTGCCGTAGGGTTGGGAGACAAGGAGGAAGAGAAGGATAGAGGGTGAGGGAGGGAGGAAGGCAGATGAGGCTGATCCCATCTTATAGCCCTCGCATTAAAGGAACTTTTTTTTTTCTTGACAAAATCTGTTAATATGGCCTGTTGATTGGGGAATGCTGCACATAGCATGCTTTCTTAAGCCAGATATATTCTAATTAATGTAAGACTCTCTAATGAGTGGCAGCATTGGCCAATCTACTTTGTTAAGGAATGGTGCCTCATTTGGAGAATGTCTGTAATTATTGTCCTTGAACAGTATATCATCCCCCTTCGGTCATAATTGTATTACAATTTGTCATTATCATAACAAAATGCAGATTCTGTGTATAGTTTATTGTGTGAGTTACAATGGAAAATAATTGCAACTCTAACATTATGCCGATAAAGAATATTATAGTCAGTGTTATTTTAATGTGTGTCATCTATTCCGTTATTATAAACCAAAAAAAGCACCAACGTAATCATAATGTGTGATATTAATAATAGTATTCCTTTCAAACTTCTTTCAAACTTTTAATTTTCATTAGTTTTTTACCATGGTAGAGGAATGTCGATAACTTTACTTGATCTTAAACAAGTAAACGAACACCAAAAATAAAAGGGAATCTCTGTTAGTTTCTCTGTTTTTTAAATAGGAAGAACGCGCTTTATAAATAAATTTGATTGATAGTAGAAATCTGCGATGAGGTGGCGATATGTCCAGAGTGTACTCCGCCTTCCGCCCGATTGTAGCTGAGATAGGCACCAGCGCCCCTGCGACCTCAAAAGGAAATAAGTGGTAGAAAATGGATGGATGATAGTAGAAATTGCATTTTAACAAATATTAAAGTTTTTGAAGTGCAGTTTTTTTCTGCACTTAGCAAAACTAGGTAAAATTGTTTGTTTTGTTTTTTTTTTGCTTTCAACATTCCAACAAATCGTGCATAATCGGTCCGTTTTTTATGGGCTCATTTGATATAAGATATTCCCAAAACAAACATTTAGCTTGTGATCATATCTCTTCCGCCTAATTTGTGTTACTTTGCCGTGCTTCTCTCTAGCGAGGCTCTGTCCATATGTAAGCTAGCGGCCCCGCCTCCGCCCACAGAGACAAAGGTTGTGGAAGACTGACAGGAGGGTTCAGTAAATTTTGCTTTTGAATAAACATGCTTCGGTGCCGAGAGCGATGCACAGAGTGAACCCTCTTGTGCCAACCCTCTTGTGCCCGGTTTAAAAGCGAGCGGCAAAGAAAACAAGCACACTCATCCCATCCATCCATTTTCTACCGCTTGTACCTTTCGGGGTCGCGGGTGGTGCTAGAGCCTATCTCAGCTACATTCGGGCGGAAGGCGGCGTAAACCCTGGACAAGTCCTCCACGCAGGGCCAACACAGATAGACAGACACCATTCACACTCACATTCACACACTAGGACCAATTTAGTGTTGCCAATCACACGTACATGGTAAATTATCGATGACGATAAAGCTATGATCTTCATTTGAATTTATTGTTCAATTAACTAATTAGTAGCCTAGGACGGTTATTGTTTAATGCTATGGTGTTACTCAATCGACATATCTTTAAAGGCCTCAGCCGATAATACATTTTGATAGACAATATATTGTTCCACACTTTATTACGGTTAAACAAAAATATTTTTAGCATTATTTTGAGACCAAATTAAGCACTGATGCAGAGCTGGGCCAATATTTGGACTTGGGGTCCACATTGTCTGGGGGGAGGGGTCAATTGTGTGTGTGTGTATAAATTATATATACATCGTTAGCTTTAAAACTCTGCTGTACAGTATGTTTATTCGGGTCCCTTTTTTTCAGGAACACTAATACCAAAAGTCACAATGTCCGATAGAATTCTAAAAAAGTTAGGACGGACCACCTCAAAAGAACGGAATGGAATTTTACTGTTTTTTACTCAATGGGACACCTAAATTGTACATGAAAATAAAGAAAGTGTGATTTACAATATTAACTATTAACAATAAAACATTGAATATTAACAACATATTAAAGTTAAAGTTAAAGTACCACTGATAGTCACACACACACTAGGTATGGTGAAATCATCCTCTTCATTTGACCCATCCCCTTATTTCACCCCCTGGGAGGTGAGGGGAGCAGTGAGCAGCAGTGGTGGCTGCACTTGGTAATATGATCAATGCTCCTTGTTTACTTCTCAGACAAATTCCTAAATAAATATATTTTACAATCAAGCATAACACAACACAAATGTAACAAACAAACAAGGGTAATACACACCTACAATGTAATATATTATCACTTTTATGCAGAAATGTGTTCTTAAAAATTTGCTTGTGTATCTGGTTCTAGCACGTGTTTGGGGCTGGCTGCTCTGAAAACAAACCCCGCCCACTCTGCTTTTTCCTCGTCTGAGCTGGATTACCGTAATAACACGTATAACACTCAAAAGCGCAGATTTCAAACATTGTAATACTTTCTATAGTTTAAGACTTACGGTCATTTAAAAACCGCACTTCACATCTTAATAACATCATAACAGTTTTGATGTTAAAGGTCTAAAAAAAAATATGTAGAACGTCCGGCGGGCCGGATTGAAAATCTTAATAGGCCGCGTGAGGCCCGTGGGCTGTATTTTACTCATGTCTGCACTACTGTAATCATACACAATTTTTTATTAAATTTTTCATTTGTGTTTATAATTTATTTATTTTTTCATTAAAATTCAAGTACTATTAATTATCCTAAATAAGTAAACAGACAAAAATACAATTTACTTTCAGTCTCTGTTAATAAATACTGCACATCTTGATTTGCAGTGTTTCCCTACATTTGTGAAGACTCTGAGTGTTTTGTTATATTTTGCCATTACTTTCCAACAAATTGTGCATACTTCTTCCTTCATCTGTGTTGACGAGCTTATCTTTCTCACTCGCTTGAAGCCTAAATATTCCCACAAACCGACTTTGAAATCATCTTTTTTTCACATGATGTTTGTGACCTTGTGGTGCTTCTCTCTTGCGAGTTGCGACGAACCAGACTCTGTCCACGTAACGTCTTTGTGTAAGCTAACGGTCGCGCCTCCGCCCACAGTGACAAAGACTGCGGACGACTGACGAGAGGGTTCATTTAATCCTGCTACCTTGAGCCCTGATTGAAAGCGAGAGACTGAGAAAAGAAAAACAAAAACTAACATGGCGAATTATTGATGCAAAGTTTCAACATCCATCCATTCATCCATGTTCTACTACTTGTCCCTTATCCTTTTTTTAAGCAGGAAAAAATAATGAAGATTAAAATATATTTTCCAAGAGTGACCTGGGCAAGAAGGCAGCATGAACAAAAATTAAACAAAAGAAAACAGCAGCAGTCACACACCACAATTAAAAATAAATTACTGAAATATATTCCCATAAAAACAACTTAAAAACAAGTACTATATTTCTCGACTATAAGGCGCACATGAAATCCTTTTAATTTTCTCAAAAATCGACAGTGCGCCTTATGAACCGGTGCGCCCAATGTAGGGAATAATTCTTGTTGTGCTTAGCGACCTCAAAGCTATTTTATTTGGTACACGGTGTTATGGTAAGTTTGACCAGTAGATGGCAGTCACACATAAGACATATGTGAAGACTGCAAGATAAGGCCAGTAAACAACACTAAAACTTTACTTGTTCCAGTGAGAATATATAACATTACACACTGTGCTCAAAAATCAGTCAAAATGTTCGACAGATCACCGTAGACTAACAAATTGTGCTTCAACATACAACTATTCCAATGGTGCGTGTATAGGGACCGCAAAATGGCACCTATTAGCAGACCTATTATCTGGCATTTTGTCTTGCAATATTATGGAAAAATGACTTTTCTTACCTTCTGGTACCTGCTGATCTGAATTTGGGATCTGTATTAGTCCTGAAAATGTGCGCGCATCCGCCATTGTAGTCCTTGCCGACACTATAGTCGATTAGCTTCTTATTTTTCTCTATGTTCTTGTTATGGATCATTCACCATTTCTAATATAAAGTAGCGTAAAGTTGTAACTTATATCTCGCTATGGAAGTGGTAAAACATACCGGTGTAGTGAGTTTACATTATTCACCCACAGAACTTTAGTTATTAGAGAGTTTCGGTCGGACGTTTTTTCACGGAACACATTTCCGACGTTGTTACACTAATGAGCCACAGATGAGGAAATGCTGCTCCATTATTGATTTAACTAAAGTCTAAATGTCATTAAAACAGTTGGCTCCATCTTTTGACACTTCTTCCACTGCCGTCCTTGCTTGTTACACTGTTACAACAAAGATGACAGGGAGAAGACGCTGCCAGAGGTGAGCCACGTAAATAAGACCGCTCACAAAACGGCGCGTCCTGAAGCGACTTGAAGATGATCTGTAAAACATAATCCATGCAACATTTTGACCAAAGAACCACCATTCCATATTATGTAGACCAGTGGTTCTCAACCTTTTTTCAGTGATGTACCCTCTGTGAACATTTTTTTTAATTCAAGTACCCCCTAATCAGAGCAAAGCATTTTTGGTTGAAAAAAAGAGATAAAGAAGTAAAATACAGCACTATGTCATCAGTTTCTGATTTATTAAATTGTATAACAGTGCAAAATATTGCTCATTTGTAGTGGTCTTTCTTGAACTATTTGGAAAAAAAGATATAAAAATAACTAAAAACTTGTTAAAAAATAAACAAGTGATTCAATTATAAATAAAGATTTCTACACATAGAAGTAATCATCAACTTAAATTGCCCTCTTTGGGGATTGTAATAGAGATCCATCTCGATTCATGAACTTAATTCTAAACATTTCTTCACAAAAAGAGAAATCTTTAACACCAATATTTATGGAACATGTCCACAAAAAATCTAGCTGTCAACACTGAATATTGCATTGTTGCATTTCTTTTCACAGTTTATGAACTTACATTCATATTTTGTTGAAGTATTATTCAATAAATATATTTATGAAGGATTTTTGAATTGTTTCTATTTTTAGAATATTTAAAAAAAAAATCTCACTTAACCCTTGGCATACCTTCAAGTACCCCCAGGGGTACGCCTACCCCCATTTGTGAACCACTGATGTAGACCACAAGGAAATAAAGAAAGAAAAAAATCATAAAATGACCCCTTTAATGTGCCTTGTAATCCGGTGCGCTTTTTGTATGAAAATAGACCTGGTTTGACCCGCTCATTGGCAGTGCGCCTTATAATCTGGTCAGAAAAATACAATGAAAAGCCTAATAGTAACCATTTCTCAAGTTGATTAATTAATTCCTCCTCTGGGATTAATAAAGTACTTCTGATGCTAATTCTGATACTTAATTGAGTAGGGACGGCGTGGCGCAGTGGTTAAGTGGCCGTGCGCAATCCGAGGGTCCCTGGTTCATTCCCCACCTAGTACCAACTTCGTCACGTCCGTTGTGTCCAAGACACTTCACCCTTGCTCCTGATGGGTGCTGGTTAGCGCCTTGCATTGCAGCTCCCTCCATCAGTGTTTGAATGTGTGTGTGTTTGGTTAAATGTGGAGGAAGTGTCAAAGCGCTTTGAGTAGAAAAGCGCTATACAAGTACAACCCATTTATTTATTTATTTACCCACCCAGGCCTACAGGGACACTTTATTAGGCACACCTGCACAATATGGTGATTTTCCAAATTTTAAGAATACATGTGAAAAATGTTTGATTGACAGTGTCAAATAGACACTAGTTCAGGGGTGTCAAACTAATTTTAGATCTGGGGCCACATGGAGAAAAAAATACTCCCAAGTGGGCTGAACTGCTAAAAATCAAGGCACGATAACCTAAAAATAAAAACAACTTCAGATTGTTTTCTTTGTTTAAAAATAGAACAAGCAGATTCTGAAAATGTACAAATCATAATGTTGTTGGTTTTTTTTTACCCTTACATGTTGCGGTTAAAAGTATTCTAGCTTTATTTGTTGTTATTTATTTTTTCTGAATAAATTATATGATAATGTCCATCAGTCAACTCATTGGTGTTCATTTTCAATCTATCAAGATAAAAAATGTCTGATAATTTTCCTCGACTAACATGTGGTGTATTATTTGTTTTTTACATATGCAGCATCATCTACAAATATACAAAGAATTGCTATTGCACCATCTAGTGGACACATTTAGAACAGCAGTTTCTTGCATTCAAATATTTTGGCTCATTTTTATATTTATCACACTCATCCTGCAGGCCAGATAAAACCTGTTCACGTGCCTGATCTGGCCCACGGCCGTACATTTGACACCCCTGTCCTCGTTGAACATAATTATGACGTGTATTACTGCACTCAATTATGATCAGAGTTGTGAGCCACACACCACAACAACCTATGGGTCATTATCTTTGTGAAAGCCTATTTTGGATCTCATCAGTTTCAGCCGTGCACAGATGTAGGGGCGTCGACTATGTTGAAAGAAACTGCTGATGATATAGCAAGGCTGGTGTGGAGGTAAAACATGGGATAGAAACATTGCACTTACTATTATGCATGACCCAGTGCTCCGGCACATAAAAACTCTCACTCAAATTAATCATCAAGAAACTAAATCCATTTTCTTGAGTGTACAACAATTGTTCTCCACCGGGCTATTATTGTTTATGAACACTCATTACCACCCACAACCCCATTCGCCCCCCCCCCACCCCCCACCCCTCCACTCCTGCCCTTCCTATCTACCCACTTTCCTCTCCTCCCGTCCTCTTCTTGTGCCCGCCGCCGGTAGGTTTCCTGCCACGCTGCTTCTCCATCCTCTGCCTTTTGTTTCCACCAGTGGACAGCCATTCTTCACTTGTGCTGTGTCAGTAAATATTTATTGCCCTTCCTTTTCCTCTGTGTCCCGGCTCCAGTGCGTGTCTAAGTGAACGTTTGCGTGTTTGCATGAGGGTTGTCCGTATACCGATATTTTGGTACAGGTACCAAAATGTATTTCCATACGTTTTCATACTTTTTTAAATAAAGGGGACCAAAAAAAATGGCATTATTGGCTTTATTTTACGAACAAATGTTAAACATATGCTTCTTCTGGCAATTTTGTCCTTAAATATACAACTTGTCTTTTAATAGTAAGTAAACATACAAATGCTCCTAATTAGTCTGCTGATGCATGCAGTAACATGTTGTGTCATTATTTTGTCAACATTATGAAGGACACACTGTAAACAAATATTATTAATCTACTAGTTCATTTACTGTTAATATCTGCTTATTTTCTGTTTTAACGTCTACACTTCTGTTAAAATGTAATAATCACTTATTCTTCTGTTGTTTGATACTTTACATTAGTTTTGGAAGATACCACAAATTTAGATATTGATCCGATACCAAGTTGTTACAGGATCATACATTAGTCATATTCAAAGTCCTCATGTGTCCAGGGACATATTTACTGAGTTTATTAACATAATATGAATTTTAAATAAAGAAAAAAATTATTTTGGACAGTAAAAAAATATCAATGTAATCATAGTAGCATCGACTTCATACGCTATTGTACTTGGTATCATTACAGTGGATGTCAGGTGTAGAGCCACCCATGGCATTGGTTTATATTGGGACGCCAGTGAGCAATATTGTGATCTATGGTGTGTAGTGAAGCATGTTTAGATATTCCTCATCCTCCAGTGATAATATTACTTACTTTAACATACTTTAAACATACTTTATTTGTCGCCATGGAGGCGAGGATTAGTGATTTAGAAGTAGCTAAAACACTGCTAATTGCGGATGGATGTTAGCTGCTAGCTAGCTAGCCATGTTTTAAAGCACATCTTCCTGAAGGCGTTTCAGTTTTATAACTTCACCTTTATTGTAAGTTTTTAAGCCAAAATGCATGTGTTGTCCCTTTTCTGTCTACACACTGTGTCTGCTTGTAAGTACTCTGTGTGTGTGCGCTGCCAAACATGCTCCTCTGCTCGTAAAACCAGCAACGTCATTACGTGACGACGCGCCGTCATACCTGTTAAAAAAAATAAATAAATTGGGGAACCGGTACTTTTCAAACAAAGTGCAGTACCGTTTTAGATTAATTATTACCGCAATATTACATACACTAGTACCAGTATACCGTACAACCCTAGTAGAATTGAATAGAATAGAATAGAGTTTTATTGTCATTGCAGTGAACAGGTTCAAAGAACAACAAAATTGGAGCAGATCCCCTAAGGTGCATATACAATATGGTAATATCCATCCATCCATTTATTTCCTACCGCTTATTCCCTTTGGGATCGCGGGGGGCGTTGGTGCCTATCTTAGCTACAATCGGGCGGAGGGGGGGTACACCCTGGACAAGTCGCCACCTCATCGCAGGGCCAACACAGATAGACAGATATGGTAATATAAATAGTATCTATGTGGATATATATATATATATATATATATATATATATATATATATATATATATATATATATATGTATATATATATATATATATCCACATAGATGCATATATGCATGCATATGAATATATATACACACATACATATAACATTATTGCACATTATAGTCGGAAAAAATAGAACAAAATTAAAAACATTACACATGAGGACATGATGGACATAATGGACATATTGTGCTCAGTCTGCATGTTTAGAAGCAATACGGAGTGCGCGACCTCCCTCTCCCCCTTAACTTTGACAATGTCACTCGCCGTATCAGTCGCCCTCCATCTTCACTTCCTCACCCGCTCCCTCCATCGTGCATGTGCTGATAAGCGGCAAGAGGAAAGGGAAGCGGAAGTTGTTGTTGGTTTCTCCTGCACTCTCCCTTCCTTTACATCCTCCGCTAGAGTTCACCTAAGAGGTTCTGAGAGTCGATGCATGTGACCTTAGTCTGCAAAAAAAAAACAACACAGTGCGGCCCCTGGACACACAAACACACACACACACACACACACACACTCCGTCTCCCAAGGGCCCCCGTGGCATCATGCTGCAGAGGGCTTCCTTCCTGCGTTAAGACAAAGGAAGCTGGGGACCGACGCGGGACGCGGGTCTGCTGCTTCAAAGCCACAGGAAGCAGTGGTGTTGTCTCTTCCTGTGGAGGGTGTCGGAGCGTGGGGGGGGGGAACTAGCCTGTGTTTTCACAGCCAGGGATGAGTGTGTATGTTAGTGTATTACAAGGGGTAGATATGCCACACCCTCCACCCCTGTCTGACCTCACATTTGAACACGTATTAGCTTGAGAGGCACTTAACAGACACGCATCGTTCTATTCATGAAAAAAGTTTTGTCCTTAGTAGCTGTGAATAATCATGACTATTTTTCTGATCTCACAGAAATGTTACAAAATACCGTATCTTTTGGACTACAGAGTGCGCCGGTGTGTATAAGCCACAAGCACAAAATTTTAGAAGGAAAGCATTTTCCACATATTAGCCAAGGGTTCGGGAACCTTTTGGGTTGAGAGAGCCATGAAAGCCCATCCATCCATGCATTTTCTACCGCTTATTCCCTTTCGGGGTCGCGCTGGCGCCTATCCCAGCTACAATCGGGCGGAAGGCGGGGTACACCCTGGACTAGTCGCCACCCCATCGTAGAATGTATTTCCGTGAGAGCCGTATAATATTTTTTAAACACTGAATACAACTAAATGCGTGCATTTTTTAAGTAAGACCTGTCATTTCTTTGTGATCATGTTCTGTTTATTTATGTTCTGTTTTGTTTTTGACTCCATTAGTTCCTGTTTTTGAGCACCCTGGTTTGTGTTTGTTTCCATGACTACCAATCAGTTCACCTGTTTTCACGACTCTCACACCTGATTCACTTGAACTCATGTACCTGTTGTCAATCACCACATCACCATTTAAGCCTGCAGTTGCCAGGCAGTCAGCCTGGCGACATCACCTTCTACTCACCCTCTATCACCTCCTACACACCTATGTTAATCATGCCGATGATCCATGCTCTTTCTCGGTCCAAGTAAGTTTTTCATGCCATAGTTTGTAAGTTTTATTTTATGTTCATAGTTCTCCCATTGTGCAAATTTTAGTTTTCATAGCCAAGTTTTTAACCTCTACTGAGAGCGCCTTTTGTTTATACCTTTGTTTTTGTAATATTTTTGAGTTAAGATTAAAGATGTCATTACCTTCACGCCATGTCCGTTCCAATCGCTTTGCACCACGGGAAAACCAACCACACCATAGTCCAGGTCTTGACAAGACCAACATTTTTAGAGTATAATCAGTCTCTTTTTAATAACATTGTTATTTTAAATTCAACCAATAATAAATGTTATACTTCTTACCATTAATGCGACATCTTGGACAGGTGCGATAGAAAACGGATGGTTGGATTAAAATGCATGAGAATGTTTTATAATTTGAACGTTATTTTTAACACTGTGATTACCATCGTAATTATTAATTACTTATCGTGTTAAGCAATGTCAGCAAGATTTATCTGAGAGCTACATGTAGTTATCAAAAGAGCCACATCTGGCTCTAGAGCCATAGGTTCCCTACCCCTGTATTAGCCGCACCAGGCTGTTATTTATTATTTAAACATAAATATTTTGTACATTTTGAGTTTGTGTCGCTCTCCAATCAGCTAAAGAGACTCAATAACTCCATAGTGAGGTTTAGGTGAGTTTACTGAGGAATTTGTGTAACTGAAACAATACAAAAATATTGCAGTTGTAAGTTCATAATACTAACACACACTCTCGTTAAAGTATTTGCATATTAGCTAATGCTAACAACGCTAGCTTCATTACATTACAATGGCACGTACAGATATGCAAGAAAACACTCTTACAGACATCACACATGCGACAATTTAGTAAATAAGGATGGTTTTAGTTATTCTAGAAAACTTACAAATGTTGCTTGGAGTGATGTATGAATAACCCATATGAGTAGGAACGCTACAGACGAATAGAGGACGGAAGGCCACTTGTACAAAACGGAAGGAAATATTGTAGACGTTCGACCGTCAGCGCCGACAGTGAAAAAGATGGCGTCATATCACAAACAATGACGGACCATTTCAATGTTTGGTTTGTCTTTTATTTGAATTTTGGCCGTCAGCGAAGACAAATCCATAAATTACTTGCACCGTTTTATAAGCTGCAGGCTTCGGAGCGTAGGAAAAAAGTAGCGGCCTATTTGTCCGTGGTTGCATTGAGCTATTAAAACTGATTCCCAGTATCTAGAGCAGGGGGTTGCCCAAACGTTTTCCACCGAGGGGCCACAGACTGACAAATTAAAGGATTTGGCGGCCCGATTTTTTTATTTTTCGAAGAACTAGAAAATGCAATTTCGATAGAAGTTTCATGTGATGCTGAAGAGGCAATGCCAAATCAAAATGCTAACAGTTGGTATGTTGGCCAAATAGCGTCAAGTAGCAAAAAATATGAGCAAAATGAGCTACAAAAACAAACAAAAAACAGCTAGCATTCTATCAGTATTATGTTAACATGCTATCAATAGCATGTTAACACTTAAGTTTACATCTGCTAAATTAGCCAATGTTAACATGCTAAAAGTCTAACTGTAATGTGTCGAAAAACTAAATTTAATATTTTTAAAATGTGTACCTGAAAAATGTGTTTAAATTGCTAGCATGCTAACATTAGCACGCATCAAGAACCAAAATCAATCAATCAATCAATCAATGTTTACTTATATAGCCCTAAATCACTAGTGTCTCAAAGGGCTGCACAAACCACTACGACATCCTCGGTAGGCCCACATAAGGGCAAGGAAAACTCACACCCAGTGGGACGTCGGTGACAATGATGACTATGAGAACCTTGGAGAGGAGGAAAGGAATGGATGTCGAGCGGGTCTAACATGATACTGTGAAAGTTCAATCCATAATGGATCCAACATAGTCGCGAGAGTAATATGACTTAGGTGTTTACTTACAACATTTGCTTACAAAAAGATAGCATATAAACGCTAAAAAGGTATAATTTTTCCAAAAACAAAATATTTGACGCCGAGGTGATTTTTTTTCAAAATGTTAATAAAAGAATGTTAAGGATTGTGCCGCGGGCCATTAACTTTTGATCTAGAGCAACACGTATGTATTCCTTTATACAACTTACGAGCTTGTACACTTGTATCTCAAATCATCCATCCATCCATTTTCTACCGCTTATTCCCTTTCGGGGTCGCGGGGGGCGCTGGCGCCTATCTCAGCTACAATCGGGCGGAAGGCAGGGTAATCAATGCCACATATATATATATATATATATATATATATATATATATATATATATATATATATACATATATATATATCCATCCATCCATCCATTTTCTACCGCTTATTCCCTTTTGGGGTGGCGGGGGGCGCTGGCGCCTATCTCAGCTACAATCGGGCGGAAGGCAGGGTACACCCTGGACAAGTCGCCACCTCATCGCAGGGCCAACACAGATAGACAGACAACATTCACACTCACATTCACACACTAGGGCCAATTTAGTGTTGCCAATCAACCTATCCCCAGGTGCATGTCTTTGGAAGTGGGAGGAAGCCGGAGTACCCGGAGGGAACCCATATATATATATATATATATATACATATATATATATATATATATATATATACATATATATATATATATATATATATATATATATATGTATATATGAATTCTCTATATGTTTAATTGGTGCTTGGCCCCCAAAACACCACAGTTTTAACAGGTGACATGCCCTTTAAAATATACAAAATAAATATTGTATAAAAAAATACAACAGTATGTACTACAAACAACTATGAAGCAATGTAATAGTAATGTACAGCATTTATCTTGGAGAAGAGACCTCTGTAATATCTCCTTCCATGTGCGTCAAACACACCATCAGCAGCTTCTCCATATTTCCATGGATAACTATCTGTCTTTTGTACATTATTTTTCTGTCTATGGCTGGTGTTACAATCCTCCTGCTTCAGTACAATGCAGACACAATCGGTTATGTTTTGATAATGTATTTCTTATATTCAGAGGTGGGTAGTAACGCGCTACATTTACTCTGTTACATTTACTTGAGTAACTTTTGGGATAAATTGTACTTCTACGAGTAGTTTTTATGCAACATACTTTTACTTTTACTTGAGTGTATTTATAGAGAAGAAACGCTACTTTTACTCCGTTCCATTTATCTACATTCAGCTCGCTACTCGCTATTTTTTTTTTTATCGATCTATTAATGTTTGTTTTGGTTAATGACAGAGCTTCAAAGTAGAATCTACGCATTGCGTCGTTTCACCAATCACATGCAGTCACTGGGGACGTTGGACCAATCAAACAGAGCCAGGCGGTCACATAACAAGTTAAAAAACTTATCGGGGCGTTACCATTTAGTGGTCAATTGTACGGAATATGTACTGTACTGTGCAAACTAATAATAACAGTTTCAATCAATCAATCAAAAGTGTAAAGGAAAGAAGACACTTTTTATTTCAACCGTACTTCCCGTCAAAAACCTAAAGACTGATCGAACAGTTCCTGTCTTCACAACAAAAGTGCCGCTCCATCGCGCCTGCGCTAACAAAATAAGAGTCTCCGAAAGCCAGCACAAACAAGCTAGCAAGCTACGGAGTTTGCCGCCAATGTATTTCTTGTAAAGTGTATAAAAACGAATATGGAAGCTGGACAAATAAGATGCCAAAAACCAACGACTTTCATGTGGTATTAGACAGAAAAGAGGAACTTTTTTTCTCCTCTATTTGAAAACGTGAACGTCTGATCCCAATCATTGCATGTCATCAGAATCAGGTAATACACCAACTTATATTCTTGTCTTCATGAAAGATAGGAATCTATGTGTTAAACATGCATGTATATTCATTGAAACACTTTCAACATGTGAACAAAAACAGCAAAATAAATAAATATAAATTATATACTGTATATATAAATGTATGTATGTATGTGTATATATATATATATATATATATATGTAAATATATATGTGTATATATATATATATGATATGTGTGTGTATAAATGATTTGTGTGTGTATGTATGATATGTGTGTGTATAAATGATATGTGTGTGTATGTATATATGAGGTAGATCACCTCGGCTTGGTCATTTATTAAGTAATTGATAAACGTTGAAAAACTTATTGGGGTGTTACCATTTAGTGGTCAATTGTACGGAATATGTACTGTACTGTACAATCTACTAATACATGTTTTAATAAATCAATCAATCAATCAATCAATCAATCAAATCAATGAATGCCTACTGAGGCTATGGTGCTGTTAAGTTATTGTGGCTCAATGTGCCATTTTTTTTATTTTATTTTAATGTACTATTATTTAATATATAATATTGTTTTAGTTGCTTAAGAGATATTCCTGGCTCTGAATTTGCTCGTTGCTATTTTTATGTTTTTGTGCATTATTTTTTTGCCGTAATCAGGTTACTCATCAGTTACTCAGTACTTGAGTAGTTTTTTCACAACATACTTTTAAATATTTGGGTGACTACTCTTTACTTTTACTTGAGTAATAAATCTCTAAAATAACAGTACTCTTACTTGAGTACAATTTCTGGCTACTCTACCCACCTCTGCTTATATTTGATAAATAGCATCCACTTCTTCCCAGCACTGTCCTTCACACTCGCTTTCTACCTTCCCATGGTTGGAAAACAAAGTCATGTCACACTCTAGTTATAAGCTAATGCTAGCGAGTGAGACGAGATATTGCAGTCTGTGTTTATATGTGCTTATGTTGTTTGAGGTTTATTTTTGGTCTCAAACTGGTGCTTAGTTTGGGAGCTGCTTTTTACTCTCCCCTTCCTCCCCCCATGTTTACCTCGGTTGTACTGAAAACAAATTGTACGTCTTCAGTGCAATGACAAAAAAGTTGTATTCTATTATTTTGGAAAGATCCTCCAGTGTTCAATTTCCTATTGAAAGTAATGGAAAGGATGCTTTTATCCAAATTTTTGACTTGCAACTTAAAGCATATTAATTAGCCTAAGAGTGCTTTGTCAAAGGCATGTTGGTTAATGTACATAATTACATAAAAACCTCCTCTTAACAATGATTTAATAACATCTGTGTAACAATGCCGATCAGTATCAAGTATTATATTTTAGGTTAATAAACATATATATACAGTATATCTATATTATTTTTTTTCTGTGTTTTTTTTTTTTTTTTGCATATTAATAACACAATTCAGGAATGTGACAGGGGCTAATGTGTATTATTATGGCCTTGGTAGAGGTCCTGCTTATTTTGATTTCAACCAACCACTTGCAAAACCAGAAGTGTGCACTATCTGTTGCTTGGACTTTTTTAAAAGTGGAGTTGGAAAAATGTACATTTACTATGAGTACAAACTGTATGCACAAGCATGGATGAATGTTTTGTCCCTGGCACACAAGCTCCGGCATGTGCGATGGCACTCACTAAAAGTTATTTCTAATTCTCAGGAGGACACATTGCCACTTAACCATGTCCACAAGTCTATTATCCTCTATTGATTTATGGAGACAAAATCCTTAGCATCAGTCAGGGGTTTATGTTTGTTTTTCCAGCCTGTGCCACTTATCTTTGCAGACTGTGTGTCTTAAGTAAGTGTGTGTAAAGATTTATGGCAGCGTTAGCGCCGATGTTGTCAAAGCTTCCGGTGTGCATCCACATACATGTTTGTTTGTTTGGTGTCTGTTTGCCATGGCTCCTCTTAGTGCCCGGGACAGTTAATCAATCAAATATTTAAGCAGTGCTTCCATGCTCGGCGGGTAGTCCTACACGATCCATGGCACTCCACTGCGACTTTGTTCCCTGCTTCTCTCCGGTCATGTTTCTATCTTGTTGGACTGATTAATAAAAAAAATTATAATAATAAAAAATACAACAACAAAAAAAATCTACTCTTATTTGCACTTGCACTTTGTTTATTGTATGTTTGCTGATTGCTGGTTTTGGAATTGGAATTGTATTATTGTGTATTATTTTGTTGGACTGATTAATTAAAAAAAATATATAAGAGACAAAAGAAGTCCTACCGTATCTAAATAATTATTCCCTAAATTTGTGAACATAAAAAAGAACACAAATAAAATAAAATAAAAAATGAATATAAACAAAGTGAAAGTGCAAATAAGAGTAGAAAATGTGTTTATTTTTATTATTATTTTTTTTTTATACATGTTTTATTTTTTGTTCTTGTTCCAACCATCCATCCATCCATCTGCCTCCGCGTATCCAAGGTCGGGTCGCGGAGGCGGCAGCCTAAGCAGGGAAGCCTCGACTTCCCTCTCCCCAACCACTTCGTCCAGCTTCTACAAATTTAGGGAATAATTCCTTTGATACAAGAGGATTTTTTTTAATTAGTTGTTTTATTTTTAGTTTTTATTAATCAGTCCAACAAAATAATACACAATAATACAATTCCAATACCAAACCCGAACTCGGCTTAGCAACATTCAGAATAACAATTAACAGAGCAACTGATGGGACACAAACACGACATATGCCAGACAGACCTGGCAGGCCCAAACGCATTGTGAGGGTCTGCTGGGAACGTCTGGCAGAGTCTCCTGTCAGAGAAAGTTTCAATTCCCACCTCCGGAAGAACTTTGAACATGTCACGAGGGAGATGCTGGACATTGAGTCCGAGTGGACCATGTTCCGCACCTCTATTGTCGAGGCGGCTGATTGGAACTGTGGCCGCAAGGTAGTTGGTTCCCGTCGGGGCGGTAATCCTAAAACCCGTTGGTGGACACCAGCGGTGAGGGATGCCGTCAAGCTGAAGATGGAGTCCTATCAGGTTCTTTTGGCTCATAGGACTCAGGAGACAGTGGACAGGTACAGACAGGCCAAGCGGTGTGCAGCTTCAGCATTCGCGGAGGCAAAAACTCGGACATGGGAGGAGTTCGGGGAAACCAAAGAAAACGACTTCCGGACGGCTTCGAAGCAATTCTGGACCACCATCCGCCGCCTCAGGAAGGGGAAGCAGTGCACTATCAACACCGTGTATGGTGCGGATGGTGTTCTGCTGATCTCGACTGCGGATGTTGTGGATAGGTGGAAGGAATACTTCGAAGACCTCCTCAATCCCACCAACACATCTTCCTATGAGGAAGCAGTGCCTGGGGCATCTGTGGTGGGCTCTCCTATTTCTGGGGCTGAGGTTGCTGAGGTAGTTAAAAAGCTCCTCGGCGGCAAGGCCCCAGTGGTGGATGAGATCCGCCCGGAGTTCCTTAAGGCTCTGGATGCTGTGGGGCTGTCTTAGTTGACAAGACTCTGCAGCATCGCGTGGACATCGGGTGCGGTACCTCTGGATTGGCAGACCGGGGTGGTGGTTCCTCTCTTTAAGAAGGGGGACCGGAGGGTGTGTTCCAACTATAGTGGGATCATACTCCTCAGCCTTCCCGGTAAGGTTTATTCAGCTGTACTGGAGAGGAGGCTACGCCGGATAGTCGGACCTGGGATTCAGGAGGAACAGTCTGGTTTTCGTCCTGGTAGTGGAACTGTGGACCAGCTCTATACTCTCAGCAGGGTTCTTGAGGGTGCATGGGAGTTTGCCCAACCAGTCTACATGTGCTTTGTGGACTTGGAGAAGGCATTCGATCGTGTCCCTCGGGAAGTCCTGTGGGGAGTGCTCAGAGAGTATGGGGTATTGGACTGTCTTATTGTGGCGGTCCGCTCCCTGTACAATCAGTGTCAGAGCTTGGTCCGCATTGCCGGCAGTAGGTCGAACACATTTCCAGTGAGGGTTGGACTCCGCCAAGGCTGTCCTTTGTCACCGATTCTGTTCATAACTTTTATAGACAAAATTTCAAGGCACAGTCAAGGCGTTGAGGGGTTCCGGTTTGGTGGCCGCGGGATTAGGTCTCTGCTTTTTGCAGATGATGTGGTCCTGATGGCTTCATCTGGCCGGGATCTTCAGCTCTCACTGGATCGTGAGATCGACAGGCGGATCGGTGCGGCGTCGTCAGTAATGCGGACGTTGAACCGATCCGTTGTGGTGAAGAAGGAGCTGAGCCGGAAGGCAAAGCTCTCAATTTACCGGTCGATCTACGTTCCCATCCTCACCTATGGTCATGAGCTTTGGGTCATGACCGAAAGGACAAGATCACGGGTACAAGCAGCTGAAATGAGTTTCCTACGTCGTGTGGCGGGGCTCTCCCTTAGAGATAGGGTGAGAAGCTCTGCCGGGAGGAACTCAAAGTAAAGCCGCTGCTCCTCATCGAGAGAAGCCAGATGAGGTGGTTCGGGCATCTGGTCAGAATGCCAGCCGAACGCCTCCCTAGGGAGGTGTTTAAGGCACGTCCAACTGGTAGGAGGCCACAGGGAAGACCCAGGACACGTTGGGAAGACTATGTCTCCCGGCTGGCCTGGGAACGCCCAGGGATCCGCTGGGAAGAGCTGGACGAAGTGGCTGGGGAGAGGGAAGTCTGGGCTTCCCTGCCTAGGCTGTAGCCCCCACGACCTGACCTTAGATAAGCGGAAGAAGATGGATGGATGGATGGATGGCAAACATGACACAAAACAATCCAAAGGTAGTCAAACAAAAAATAATAATGTCAACAACAGTGTCAATATTAATAAGAATTCCAACATAGCAGTTATTAGAAAGCCACCATGTACATTATCATCACAGCCATTTATAATAGCGTACGCTTGTAGGGACCTTGCCTCGCTCCTCACCTTTTTCCCTCTGCCACCCTCCTGTCACGTTTCCTCCTATTTTTCTATCTTGTTGGACTGATAAATTAAAAAGAGTAATTAAATAAAAATAATTAACATATTTTTCTACTCTTATTTGTACTTGCACTTTGTTTATTGTATGTTTGTGTGTCCTCTCAATTGCTCTGTGGATTGCTATTCTGAATAATGCTGGTTGCAGGTTTTTGAATTGGAATTGTAATACTATTGTATTACTGTGCATTATTTTGTTGGACTGATTGATACAAATACAATTAAATAAAAAGTATTCTTAAATGTGTAAACATGAACAAGAAAAAAAATTAAAAATAAATAAACAAAGTGCAAGTGCAAATAAGAGTGGAAAAATATGTTTTTTTTTGTTTAATTTGTGTTTGTTTTTTAATCTTTTATTTGTTTTCTTGTTTATTTTTATGTTTTTATGCATTTAGGGATATAATTCCTTAGATACAGGAAGACGTTTTATTATTACTATTATTTTTTTTTTTTTTATCAGTCCAACGAAATAATATTCAATAATCCAAAACCAAACCTGGTCCAGCAACAATCACAATAGCAATCAACAGAGCCATTGAGAGGACACACAAACCAGGGGCGTCGCCAGACATATTTCACTGGGGCACGTGCCCCACTGTTGATCTGCAGTGCCCCACTAAAAATTTCACAAATAAAAAAAATCGCTTCAGAGTTTTAAGTCTACATAACATAGACAACAGCGCATATACTACTTAGTATGGTAATTGATTGCTACTGTATTCACTCCAAGAAACAGTGAGCACATGGCTACTTAATATGGTAATTTATTCACGTGTGGATCGAGACTTCGGTTGAGAGAGAGAGAGAGAGAGGGGGGAGGGGGGGGATTCGAATCACTGCGTGAGGTAGGTGACGTTAGCCAACAACAATTTGTTAATTACAATATTTTGATTTTGATTTGACTCAAACTGTAACTCCTAGATGGATTTAAGGAAGTTATTCGCCCGCAGCAGAGACGAAGCGAGGAATGAGAGATGTAAGTGAAGTCCTAGCTAGCTAGGCAACATCATTGTCTTAAGTTGATGCTAAGTTAGCTAACGTTATTCCTTGTATCAAGACAAACATATTTATTTGCTGTACGAGCTGTCGGGGGAATTTCCAATGAACATGAAACATAATGTTGGTTATTGTCTGCTGGTTCTGCATCAATGAGGATTTGGAGTAAGCATGTGTGAGTTGAGTGCTTCTCAAATGGTTTGTCTTCAGGAAGAAAAACATTTTTCCATATCATCAAGTCGTGAGCCAATTTTTAAATCATTCAAGTTTATTTCACAGAAAAATAGCACAGTAGACTTGTCTTGTTAATCGGTGCGACTTTGACTCAAATAATCTTGTTTTGTCACCAGAAAAAAGGCTACAGCTAAAGCATCTGGTTTTATTTCCAGAAAAAATAGTAACATTTCTGTATTTGTTTTCAGAAAGATGGCTGAAAATATCGGGTTTTGTTGCCCCATTTACATGTTTTTTTCAAAATATTTCCATGTCTGTCCTGAGTCCTCCTCCAACTTGTTAGTCGGTTTGCCTTTTGCTAAAGTACTCACTAATAGTCACTAGAAAAATGGCTAAAAATATATGGTTTTGTTGCCACAATTTTATTTTTTTCTCCCTAAACTTTTTTTTTTCATGCACACATCTGACTGCGACTCACTGAAAATGACACACAATCCACTTTTATGTCACGACCCAGCAGTTGGGAACCACTGGTCAACTGTAAAACAGTTACTGTAATATTTCCATGTCTGTCCAGAGTGATTGACCACTTTGCAAAAATGAAAACGAGACGTTACAGTTTACTTCTCAGAAAATGATTCCCTGAACAGACACACAACAGTTGTTCATTTATTCTACTACTGTGGCTTTATTGTTTTGCGTATATTTTATAGTTTTGTGTATCTGAAATAGGATTAGCCACATTGCCATAAATGGAAATTAAATAATATAAAATAACCCAGAGATGTAGGGGTGCTTTATTTTTTGTTTTACTTTTGTAGATGTTAAATTTGCAGATGATTACTGCAATATATATTTCAAAAAGATTCATTGCTCTTCCTTTTTGCTTTTACCAGTAGCAGTTTAGAAGTCTGGAGTAAAAAAGTGCACAAGTAGGTCAAATGCATTAGTTAATTTCAGGTGGTTAATCAAAGATCCATATAACATAATCTGATATGATTCCATAGTTTAAAGCACTATTTATGTTTTTTTTATGATGAATAAGTGCAAAAAATGTTTTTGCTTGCGCGCTTTGCACGCTCACATGAATTATTTGTGCCCCAGGTGTGCCCCAGTACAGTATTAGGTCTAGTGACGCCCCTGACACAAACATGACACAAAACTATCCAAAAGTAGTCCAAAAAAATTAATGATATCAAAAACAGTATTAATATTAATAAGAATTCCAACATAGCAGTGATTAGAAATCACATTACATTTACATTTATCATCACAGCCATTTATAATCGCTTGCAAGGTTCTTGCCTTTCTCTCCTCCGCCTCGACTTTTCCCCCATGCTTCCCTCCTGTCACGTTTACTCTTAGTTTTCTATCTTGTTATTTTTCCACTCTTTATTTGCACTTGCAGTTTGTTTATAATTGTGGCTTACACATTGACAGTAAGCAAAGCCCCTTAAAGAGCTGCCGTCTGTCTGTCTCCCGTCCGCATTCTTTCTAGGAATGAGTCCGCCTGTCTCCCCAAGGGGATCTCCATTGTGGATTACCATCCTTTTCTGCCTAATTATCTAGTGGCTTTCACTGCCTTTGACACATAATTATCAAAGGCCTAAATAATTGTCTTTTGTTATTGCTGGTGTTTAGATGTAGTTTCAGCAGTTGCAAGCGAGGGAGCATCGCGGTGAGAAGAGAAGAATGAAGTACAGTGGAGCCTCTGATTATGAAACTCTTCTTTTCAAATTACGAACCGCCAACCAAACAAAAATGTGCTTTCGCATACAAAGTTTGTCTTGTGCAATGTGAATTCGCTGTGATATACTGTAATGAACTATGTATGGTTCTGTCATCACTTTATAGTAATCAATCAATCAATCAATGTTTACTTATATAGGCCTAAATCACTAGTGTCTCAAAGGGCTGCACAAACCACCACGACATCCTCGGTAGGCCCACATAAGGGCAAGGAAAACTCACACCCAGTGGGACATCGGTGACAATAATGACCCAGTGGGACGTCGGTGACAATGATGACTATGAGAACCTTAGAGAGGAGGAAATTAATATTATGAAATGTGTGCTTGGTCTTATTTGGAACATGCATGCGATACAATGTAATGCGTCACATATTTCCAGTTACACGTCCAAAAAGGAGTAGGAAGAAGCTGAGCTGATCTTATTTAATCCTACCCCTTTTTGCATTTCAGCAATTTTATCCCATTGCCTTGTTCTCTGTAGCAGAACAATTAATCAAAATAAATAATAATTAATATACCACAGGAAGTAAACACATATTCAATACATAAATCTTTTTGTCGAAAAAAAAAAGATTCAAGATGTTCATTATAATTCTGTGTACTTTGTGAACACTTGTAGTTTGAACAGTCTCTTAAACTGAATCATATTGGTGCTTTGTTTGGTTTCCTGGGTTAATCCATTCCATAATTTAATTACACATACAGATATGCTGAAGGTTTTAAGTGTTGAATTAGATTTTCCTCTAAGTTTATATTTCTCCTCTTTTGTTTAGAAGAATTGTTGTACATTCTTGGCTAGCAGATTATTGTTTGCTCTGTACATCATTTTAGTTGTTTGCAAATTGACTATTGTTGAATTTCAATAATTGCGATTCAAAAAATAAAGCGGTTGTATGTTATTCATATCCAACATTAATGTATTATCCTAATTGATCTTTTTTGTAACACAGTGAATGAAGCGCACATTTGTAGTTGTTTCCCCATATTTCTATTCAATACCTCAGTTATGGTAACAGTAGTGAGCAGTAGAGAATATGAAGTGATTTTTGGTCTAGAACATGTTTTGCTTTATTCATTATTGACGTGTTTCTTGCTACTATATATGTTTATGTTTACATGAGGTTTCCAGTTCATTTGATCATATATTATTATACCCAAAATGTGTTTTATTTTACCCTTTCAATGTCTACGCTGTCTATTTGTATTTGTGTTTGACTTTCCCTTCTACTGTTACCAAATAGCATTATTTTAGTTTGACTGAGATTCAAAGATAGTCCGTTCCAGGGGGAATGCTTTAAGAGTGGCACATAACAGAAAGCCAGCTGGGACAGTGCGTGTAATGATTTTATTAGCTGCTGAAGTTTAAATAAAGTTAAGTCAGAAAGTTTACAGCACTTAAGGTCCACTCTTTAAAGGTAATTAGGTGATAGACGAGTGTGGAACCCTTAAACTGTAACCTCCTTCTCCTCCACCTCCTCACCGTCTGCTGCTACCAAGAAGACGCGCAGCAATATAAAGTACCATATTTTCTGGACTATAGAGCGCACCAGGATATAAGCTGCACCCACTAAATTTTAGAAGAAAAAAAAGTTTCCATATATTAGCCACACCTAACCACAAGCCACAGATATATACATTGTGAATGAGTTATTAATACAGAAACATTTTCTAAATGTTTATTTACATACTTGGTTTCCAAACAGTGTCTGTGACATGGCAGTAAATGACTAATAAAACAAAACAGAAGTCCTCGTCATGGACTCACTAGCTGTGGAAGCTAGCTCTCAAACCAGCTAAACAGACTTAATAACTCTACGGTGACGTTTTGGGGAATTTACACAGGAATTTGTGGAACTGAAACAGTACATAGATCATGCCATTGTAAGTTAATAATGCTAGCGCACACACTTGTAAACATGTTTAGCATATTAACGATTACTAATGACGCTAGCGTGATGACATTAGGATAGCACGCTTAAATATGCAAGGAAAAACTCCTACAGACATCACACATAGGACGGTTTAGTAAGTAAGAATTTATTTAGTCATATTGTGAAACTTACAAATGATGTTTGAAGTGATGAACGAAGAATCCTTTCGAGCAAAAAATACATGGACGCTTATTTCCGGTATATGGAATTAAAACGGAAGTACATTTTTAACCCGCAATACCTGCAGTGAGCAAACTCGTCCAAAACATGGTGCAACTGTTGCGATCCGCTGCACGGATCATATGTTGTTTGGATTTTTGAGTTTGTGTGTGCACTTCCTGGTTTATTCTGTCACCATGGTTAGCTCATTTGTTCCACCTGCACTGGCCTTTTGACGCTCACCTGTTTATGATTACTGTTTCCGTATTTAAACCTGCCTCCCTCCTTTGTTCGGTCTTGGTTCGTCACTTGCTATATGCAACACGCACGTTTTGGTTTCTGTAAGTCTTTGTATTTTTGCTAAGTCTCGTCTTGGCTTCCGTGCATTCAGCACACTCATCTTGAACTCTTTGAACTCCATGCTAAATGTAGCATTAGCTTCCCATGCGTAGGCACGCACTTTCTTTTCTGTTTGCACAAGTGTTCTTTTATCTTTTGTTCATTAAAATCAGCTCTTACCTGCAATCCGGCCTGTCTGGTCCCACTGCATCCTGGGGTGATACCTTCGCGCATCATTATGCGTTCCAAACGTGACAGCCACAGTACAAACAAAAACACATCTGATCAGTCATCTGCTTCGATTTTAATGTAAACCGTTGAACACAAAACATTATGAGCATTAGCAAAAATAAAAATCATAAATTAGCTGCTCAGTTTTATAAGCCACAGGGTTCAAAATCAAGTAAAAAAGTAGCGGTTTATAGTCCGGAGGTAATGGTAGATGTTATAGATATTTATTGAATTTTATGTTCTTATCGCTAATTTATTATGGTTCTGCTTGTAGTTAAGTGGTATTATATCTAAAGTATACACAGACTACAAATCTGCGAATCCCGTTCAAGGGCCAATTAGTTTGTATTTGCAGGTTTCACTGTGTTTATGTGGGGAAGCGATGAGCTCTGTCATACATTCTATGTACCTACCCCTATATGTACCTGCCAATATATGTACCTGCCCATATATGTACCTGCCCCTATATGTACCTGCCCATATATGTACCTGCCCATATATGTACCTGCCCCTATATGTACCTGCCCATATATGTACCTGGCCCTATATGTACCTGCCCATATATGTACCTGGCCCTATATGTACCTGCCCATGTATGTACCTGGCCCTATACAGTATGTACCTGCCCATATATGTACCTGCCCATCAGTGAGATGCAGTCAGGTTAGGCAGATGAGGCGGGGCCTCACCTGCCATCATGGAAAGAACAAAAATGTAAAAAGAAAAAAAAAATAATTCAATTTTTAATTGTATCCAGTGATTATACTATAAAGTTATTTTCCATTTAACTTCAACAGTTTTAGATATTTTTTATTAAAAATCACTGAATGTTCACATTTGCCTTTTAAATACTGAGCAGAGACTTACGGTGAGTCACAGCCAGCTGAGCCTCCCCATCACCATGGATTGCGCAATGACTCGGCTAACTGCTATCTGCTGTGCAGTGAGACCGTATTGCTATATGAATTATATTATACATTTCCATAGTTTAGTTAGCTGAGGTATATAATGTACAGTGTATTTTGTCAAACTAATGTGTGTAACGTATTTCTTGTGCTGGGCAATCATAAAAAGGCTCCGAAGACAAGCTATGTGAGGCACCTGTTCTCCGGCCTCCTGGTGGTAGAGGGCGCTAGTGGTCCCAGAGATCATTCTTGCACTACTCGGCTAGGCTTGGGACATCTGAAGCCGGTATGTTTTAAAGTTGTCGTTTGCCTGCATATCATAAAAACAATCGTCCAACATTTTACAACTAATTGTAAAATTATAGGTGCCCACCAACAGGGCCGAGTTGCGACGAAAGAGTGTGTCGATGTTGGTAAGTGAATTTGTTTGCTAATAGTAGCTACTAGCCGTACCCATGTATTTTCCATGGAAGGTTAGCATCGGGTTTTAATCCCGTTTCATCCAATGTTTCTGATCCGATTGAATTTATATTTATGTCAAGTCTTTATTTTGGGTACTTAAATATGGTGACTGAGTATTGTGGTGTTTTAAGGCCATCTGCATTTTTTATGCTACAGTACAACCTGCCCATTAACTGAACTTTCACTACAAACTTGCATGTTCGAAATAAACTCAAACTCAAACTCAAACTCAAACTCAAACTCAAACTGCCATATCCACAACGCCAACCCGTGAGGCTGTATGAACTGCGAATGCACATATGGACTGCGATCAGTCTCATATGGCTCCTATAAACTTGAAAAACTTTTTATATTACTTTTTATGAATTACCTGAACTAAACCAACATTGTTTGTTGAGATTCCTTTCTGTTTTTTTCTTTTGTTTTGAATGGCCATTCTGCTTAATGTCTGTCCACTAGTTGTTTCACTGTACATGTTTAAATAACACCAGTGTCATTTGAAGTATTTAATTGTGTCTCACCTACTCTCTCCGAGTCGTGATCTAGACTTCAGATTAGCCCAAATAATGAGAACTTCTACTATACTAGCTAAAGTACCTGCTACATTAAGTTAAAGTACCAATGATTGTCACACACACACTAGGTGAGGTGAAATTTGTCCTCTGCATTTAACCCATCCCCTTGTTCACCTTCTGGGAGGTGAGGGGAGCAGTGAGCAGCAGCAGCCAAGAATTATTTTTGGTGATTTAACCCCCAATTCCAACCCTTGATGCTGAGTGCCCAGCAGGGAAGAATGCTGGTATGAGCTTTTTAACATAACCCGTTAACTGCTGCCAATCAAATGGTGAATAAGATACTCTATAGGGTTCATATGTTTATAAATCTGACTGTGATGAAGTCAGTGCCTCACCAGCCATGAACCTCACCGCACATCACTGCTGCCCATATATGTACCTGCCCATATATGTACCTGGCCCTATACAGTATGTACCTGCCCATATATGTACCTGGCCCTATATGTACATGGCCCTATATGTACCTGCCCATATATGTACCTGCCCATATATGTAACAGCCCCTATATGTACTTGTCCATATATGTACCTGCCCCTATATGTACCTGCCCCTATATGTACTTGTCCATATATGTACATGCCTCTATATGTACCTGCCCCTATATGTACTTGTCCATATATGTACCTGCCCCTATATGTACCTGCCCCTATATGTACTTGTCCATATATGTACATGCCTCTATATGTACCTGCCCCTATATGTACTTGTCCATATATGTATCTGCCCCTATATGTACCTGCACATATATGTACCTGCACATATATGTACCTGCCCCTATATGTACTTGTCCATATATGTACCTGCCCCTATATGTACCTGCCCATATATGTACCTGCACATATATGTACCTGCCCCTATATGTACTTGTCCATATATGTACCTGCCCCTATATGTACTTGTCCATATATGTACCTGCCCCTATATGTACTTGTCCATATATGTACCTGTTTTAAATTAGATGTTCCTCTGAGGTTATATTTCTCCTCTTTTGTTGAGAAGAATTGTTGTTTTTTCGTGGCTAGCAGGTTATAGTTTGCTTTGTAAATAATTTTAGCTGTTTTAATAAATAAAGGATTTGTATGTTCTATCATGTATTATTCTAATTGATCTTTTTTGTAACATGGTTAGTGAATGAAGTGCACATTTTTAGTTGTTTCCCCATATTTCTACACAGTAACTCAGATATGGTAACACTAGTGAGCAGTAGAGAATATGAAGTGATTTTTGATCCAGAACATGTTTTGCTTTATTCATTATTGACGTGTTTCTTGCTACTTAATTTATTAAATGAGATTTCCAGTTCATTTTTTCATCTATTGTTACACCCAAAAATGTGTTTTATTTTACCCTTACAATGTCTACTCTGCTATTTATATTTGTGTTTGACTTTCTCTTCTATTGTTACCAAATAGCATTATTTTAGTTTTACTGAGATTCAAAGATAGTCTGTTTTTGTCAAACCATCTTTTTAATATGTTCATTTTTTCTGTTATTATTTGTGTGTGTTCTCTCCTGAATAAAACGCAGTTGTATCATCTGCAAAAAATACCAACTGAGGACAAATTAATTTACAGTTCATCCAAAGTTTGAATAAATGCTGGGCCTGGCTGAAGTTGAGTCATTGCCATGTTTGGTGACTCAGTTTTGTTTTCATGGCTCGGAGGATGGTAAATCTGCTGTCCAATTACTCATGAACTCCAATACAGCGATGGTTGCAAATATGCTCAAAAAGTACAATCTCAAATTTCGTATCACAATTCATTGAGGGCCAAATGCATCTGTTTTTGACCACTGATAATAGATCAATTTAAAACCGTTATTTTGGCTCTCATGTAGCCACACCTTTGTCTAAAGTCACTACTTTGTTTCCAGCATTGTCCCACCCACAAGTCTATCTAATGAGAGTAATGCATGCCCACAATGCTAAAAATGCAGATTTTGCTACTGAATTAACTATAATGGAACCGTGGCGGTATGCATCGTAACGTCCCTATACAACACTCCATATAGAGTATGTACTTGGTCTACAAGGGAATACGACGTAGCAGAAGACATCCGCATTGCCATTCCGCGACTTTGTTGCGGTCACAGAAGGTGAAGTATTGGCGCAAGAGTTGAGTTCCACCTCTACAAGCCTAGAGAGAGTGTGTTTTTACAACCATCAGGTCAGGTGTCCGTCGATTTGCAACACTTACACTTTTTTGGTGTAATGGTAAACCAGTGGTGTTCAAATTGTGGCCCAGGGGCCATTTTTGTAACACAGCTCTTTTATGTACCCATCGCACATTAGGATATGTTTTATTATTTATCGTAAATTCCGGACTGTAATCCACTACTTTTTTTCCCTACACTTTGTTCCTTAGGGCTTGTAAGATGGAGTGGCTAATGTATTGATATTTCTTTGCTAATGGCAACAACAACAAAAAAAGATTAAATGAAAACAAGTAAAAACACGGACAGAGTGTTTCATTGTTTGTGCTATAGCGCCATCTTTTGGACAAATTCGCTCGCTGCAGGTGCTGCAGTGTCCTTCCATTTATTGGTAGTGCTTTTTTTCCAACCGGAATGCTGTTCAATCATCTGGCCGTCTATAGCACGTTTACTTGTATGGGTTCCTCAATCATCACTTCAAGCAACATTTGCAGTGTAACTAAAACTGTCTATACCAGGGGTGGGCAACCCGCGGCTCCGGAGCCGCATGCGGCTCTTTGGCAACTCTGATGCGGCTCAGCTGCACAATCGCGGACCCCCCAGATTGTTGCGGGGAGATTCCCGAATTCAATGCCTCTCCCGGACATCACCCGGAGTCAACGTTCTCCAATTTTCACTCGGACTACAATATTAAGGGCGTGCCGTGATGATATTACTCTTAACGTCCTTTTGAACTTCATCGCGCCCGCCATTCACGGACTGCTATTTGCGTGCCGACCGGACACATGCATTTCGCTGCTTCTATCGGCACACAATGAGATTGCAAGGCATACTGGGTGACACAGAGTACACTGACGGTTGTGATATAAACAACTTTAACACTCCTACTAATATGTGCCACATTGTGAACCCTCACAAAAGAAGAATGACAAACACATTTCGGGAGAAAATCTTCACAGTAACACAACATAAACGCAACACAACAAATACCCAGAATCCTTTGCATCCATGATACATCCTGACTATGTTATACACCCCGCAAGCACCAAACACCGCCCACCTCAACCACGCAGTTAAAGTTGTTTATATCACAACCGTCAGTGTACTCTGTGTCACCCAGTATGCCTTACAGTCGTGTGCGTGCATCTGCGGAAGCCTCTCACAACATGTTGCTGGACTGGCAAACAGTTTGTACATGTTGTAGAAGGTGTTTAAGGCAATGGTTTCATAACATGCCCTTATTCTTGTCATCGGGGTGACCACCAGCAGATATTGGCGAGAAAATTGTTGCGGCTCCCATTGTCTTTTTCATTTTGTGAAACGGGTCGAAATGGCTCTTTCAGTGGTAAAGGTTGCCGACCCCTGGTCTATACTTACTAAACCGTCCCATCTGAGACGTATATAGGAGTATTTTCATGCACATTTGTTCATGCTATCATAATGTAATTAAACTAGCGTCGTTAGTATTAGCTAATATGCTAACACATGTACAAATGTCTGTCTTAGTATTATTGACTTAAAACAGCATTCTTTTTGCATTATTTCAGTTTCAGAAATTCGTCAGTAAATTCACCAAAATGTCACTGTGGAGTTTCTCGAGTTTGTTTAGCTGAATGGAGAGCTGGCTTCTGCAGCTAGTGGGTCCATGACAATAACTTCTGTTTAGTTTGATTAGCTGTAAATGCTGTGTTACAGACACCGTTTTGGAAGCAATTAAGGCATGTAAATAAACATTTACAGACTATTACTGCGTAAATAACTCATGTTGCAACTAATATATCTGTGGCTTTTAGTCGAGTGTGGCTAATTTATGGAAAATGTGTTTTCTCCTCAAATGTTGTGGGTGCGACTTATATGTCAGTAACTCCATAGTCCGGAAAATATGGTACTTTACACAGCTTGAGGAAGCTATCAGTTTACATTTTTTGTAACTTGGGAACTATTCATGGCCTGTGCTTTTTGTATTTGTTTCAACTTAAAAGACATTTCAGTTAAATTGACATTTTGAAAACTTAACATAACTTTATATTAGGAAGCTAATTACTTGTTTATATTCTTATTTACTTTATAAGACATGCTACTGAGCATGGGATATCCCTTAAGACAATGTTAGGGTTTTGAAACGTAAGATGTATTTCTTAGACTTTTTTTTACCATATACAACTTCAGAAAAAAACTTGGCTCACCAAGTACCACCAAAATAACCAACATTAAAATACAGGAGCGCAGTAGACCTAAGTATTCTTTAAAAACAAGGCAGAGGTTTTATTTAACAATGTATTATTTTTAGCCACACTTTGAACAGTAACACGGTTTGAATATAGGAGAATAAAACACTACTTATGTTCACGTGATTCTTTGGCATACCGCGTTTGTAAAATCACTGGTTTAGCATGAAAAAAAAAATGCAAATCTGAAAAACTGTTTAACAGATTTATGCTTTAAGTCATTTAAACAAAGTTTAGTGTTGAAATTTGTATTTTTTCAAACTTTGACTACATTTTTTGAGCATCAGTTATCGGCTTTCTTGACTACTAATAATCAGTATTGGCCCTTAAAAAAAATCGGTCAATCACTAGTTTTAAAAAGTAACGGTTTGTCAAAATATGCCCAAAGACTGAGGGATCATCTTTCATGAACGAGGACCTCTAACCTCTAACTTCAAGTTCACATTCCTGCTTTTGTTGTTGAAAGACAGTTAAAGCCTACTTTTAAAGTGGGTTCAAGGAAAAGACAATTATCCAGAAGAGGATTTTCAATAACATATTTCAGTCATCAGTCTGTGGCTCTGTTTTCATTCCTATCTTATCTGTTTGGACTCATCTACGGTCAGCACCCCCCCATGGTCCACCCTCCCTCAACTTCATTCCGCATATCCAGCTGCTTTCACCTTACAGGAAAGGCCAGTGGAGAAACCCCTCAACATCTGTGTGTTGACTTTCGCTCAACAAGTTTTTCCACATGTTTCTGTTCTCTGTCCGATATGCTGGAGCGTTGGGATCAGTACGTCCAACGCCAGCTTAGATGGGGAGAAACCAGTAGTTTGCCACATGATTTTGAATAGCCCACTAAAGAATCAAAGCTTATTTATTTCAAACTCTCGGTGCTCAATTCAGATATTATGCCTCTAATTATTGAAAGATGACCACATAATTGTATGAAGACAATGCACACACTGTTTGAGTGGACTTACATGTCCTTTTTTTTTGTCAAAGTAGCTCTCATAGTGATGAGATGTCTAACATTTTTGGAAAATACATTTAAGTTGGTGTTCTAAGTCAAATATGTCAAACTCAAGGCCCATGGGCCAGATCTGGACCTCTATGTCATTTTTTTGGCCCGCAAAAGCCCGGAAATAATATGTGTCAATAAAATACCTTTTATTTTATTTCTGTACTTTCTTGTTTTCTTACTAATGTTATTGGGGGTTTTTTTTGTAGTTTGACGGGGAAAAAATAGTGTCCAATATTGCAAGAACTATTATTGCATTTTTCGGAGTATAAGTCGCCCCGGAGTACAAGTCGCACCTGCCGAAAATGCATAATAAAGAAGGAAAGAAACATAAATAAGTCGCACGGGAGTATAAGTCGCATTTTTTGGGGAAATGTATTTGATAAAACCCAACACCGAGAATAGATTGACATTTGAAAGGCAATTTAAAATACATAAAGAATAGTGAACAACAGGCTGAATAAGTGTATGTTATATGACGCATAAATAACCAACTGAGAAGGTGCCTGGTATGTTAACATAACATATTATGGTAAGAGTCATTCAAATAACTAAAACGTATAGAACATGCTATACGTTTACCAAACAACCTGTTACTCCTAATCGCTAAATCCCATGAAATCTTATACGTCTAGTCTCTTACGTGAATGAGCTAAATATTATTATTTGATATTTTACGATAACGTGTTAATAATTTCACACATAAGTTGTTCCTGAGTATATGTCGCACCCCTGGCCAAACTATGAAAAAAACTGTAACTTATAGTCCGAAAAATACGTTATATTAATCAACTTTTTGGGTCAAAATCCAAACAAATGCTTAAATATCTGCTCAACTTATGATTTCAAAGAAAGTTATCCATCAAATTGTACACTATAAAAGTGACCACTAGATTTTACTTTAAAATGGTTTTTACAGCATTTTACTGTAAGTTGAAAAAAACAAAAACAATGCTTGTTTTTTACAGTAAAATTCTGTCGACTGAGCTGTCAGTTTTATGTATTTATTTTTTTACTGTGAAATCCACGGTTGATGATTTTATGGTACCACATTTTATTATGGTAAAAAACTGGCAGCTGAGTTGCCAACATAAAATGAAACAGCTGAAATGTATTTCTATTTACAGTAATATGTTGTAAAAATAATAATAATAATGATAATAATAACAAAAAAAACAAAAAACACCATATATTTTCCAGTAAAAGTCTGGCACCTAAGCTGCCATTTTTTTTTCTGTAAAAAAACAGTGGTAAAATCCGAAAATTTATTTTACTCTTTACGTACATTTTTTTTTAAATATTTAAATTCATACTCCTCTCTGAGCTGCTACCTTACCGTGGTAGAGGAGTTTGCGTGTCCCAATGATCCTAGGAGCTATGTTGTCTGGGGGCTTTCATGCCCCCTGGCAGGGTCTCCCAAAACAAACAGGTCCTAAGTGAGTGATCAGACAAAGAGCAGCTCAAAGACTTCTATGGAATTACAACAAAATTAACTCAGATTTCCCTCGCCCGGACGCGGGTCACCGGGGCCCCGCTCTGGAGCCAGGCCCGGAGTTGGGGCATGATGGCGAGCGCCTGGTGGCCGGGCCTGTCCCCATGGGGCCCGGCCGGGCACAGCCCGAAGAGGCAACGTGGGTAATCCCTCCAATGGGCTCACCACTCATAGGAGGGGCCATAGAATTCGGGTGCATTGTGAGCTGGGCGGCAGCCGAAGGCAGGGCACTTGGCGGTCCGTTCCTCGGCTACAGAAGCTAGCTCTTGGGACGTGGAACGTCACCTCACTGGGGGGGAAGGAGCCTGAGCTAGTCAGCGAGGTAGAGAAGTTCCGGCTGGATATAGTCGGACTCACCTCGACGCACAGCAAGGGCTCTGGAACCAGTTCTCTCGAGAGGGACTGGACCCTCTTCCACTCTGGCGTTGCCGGCAGTGAGAGGCGACGGGCTGGGATGGCAATTCTTGTTGCCCCCCGGTTCAAAGCCTGCACGTTTGAGTTCAACCCAGTGGACGAGAGGGTAGCTTCCCTTCGCCTTCGGGTGGGGGGACGGGTCCTGACTGTTGTTTGTGCTTACACACCAAACAGCAGTTCAGAATACCCACCCTTTTTGGGTACACTCGAGGGAGTACTGGAAAGTGCTCCCCCGGGTGATTCCCTTTTCCTACTGGGGGACTTCAACGCTCATGTTGGCAACGACAGTGAAACCTGGAGAGGCGTGATTGGGAAGAATGGTCGCCCGGATCTAAACCCGAGTGGTGTTTTGTTATTGGACTTTTGTGCTCGTCACGGATTGTCCATAACAAACACCATGTTCAAACATAAGGGTGTTCATATGTGCACTTGGCACCAGGACACCGTAGGCCGCAGTTCCATGATCGACTTTGTAGTTGTGTCATCGGATTTGCGGCCTCATGTTCTGGACACTCGGGTGAAGAGAGGGGCGGAGCTTTCTACCGATCACCACCTGGTGGTGAGTTGGCTGCGATGGTGGGGGAGGATGCCGGACAGACCTGGCAGGCCCAAACGCATTGTGAGGGTCTGATGGGAACGTCTGGCAGACTCTCCTGTCAGAGAGAGTTTCAATTCACACCTCCGGGAGAACTTTGAACATGTCACGAGGGAGGTGCGGGACATTGAGTCCGAGTGGACCATGTTCCGAACCTCTATTGTCGAGGCGGCTGATTGGAGCTGTGGCCGCAAGGTTGTTGGTGCCTGTCGTGGCGGTAATCCCAGAACCCGTTGGTGGACACCAGCAGTGAGGGATGCCGTCAAGCTGAAGAAGGAGTCCTATCGGGTTCTTTTGGCTCATAGGACTCCGGAGGCAGTGGACGGGAACCGACGGGCCAAGCGGTGTGCAGCTTTAGCGGTCGCGGAGGCAAAAACTCGGACATGGGAAGAGTTCGGGGAAGCTATGGAAAACGACTTCCGGACGGCTTCGAAGCGATTCTGGACCACCATACGTCGCCTCAGGAAGGGGAAGCAGTGCACTATCAACACCGTGTATGGTGCGGATGGTGTTCTGCTGACTTCGACTGCGGATGTTGTAGATCGGTGGAGGGAATACTTCGAAGACCTCCTCAATCCCACCAACACGCCTTCCTTTGAGGAAGCGGTGCTTGGGGAATCTGTGGTGGACTCTCCTATTTCTGGGGCTGAGGTCACTGAGGTCGCTGAGGTAGTTAAAAAGCTCCTCGGCGGCAAGGCCCCGGGGGTGGATGAGATCCGCCCGGAGTTCCTTAAGGCTCTGGATGCTGTGGGGCTGTCTTGGTTGACAAGACTCTGCAGCATCGCGTGGACATCGGGGGCGGTACCTCTGGATTGGCAGACCGGGGTGGTGGTCCCTCTCTTTAAGAAGGGAGACCGGAGGGTGTGTTCCAACTATCGTGGGATCACACTCCTCAGCCTTCCCGGTAAGGTTTATTCAGGTGTACTGGAGAGGAGGCTTCGCCGGATAGTCGAACCTCGGATTCAGGAGGAACAGTGTGGTTTTCGTCCTGGTCGTGGAACTGTGGACAAGCTCTATCCTCTCGGCAGGGTTCTTGAGGGTGCATGGGAGTTTGCCCAACCAGTCTACATGTGCTTTGTGGACTTGGAGAAGGCATTCGACCGTGTCCCTCGGGAAGTCCTGTGGGGAGTGCTCAGAGAGTATGGGGTACCGGACTGTCTTATTGTGGCAGTCCGCTCCCTGTATGATCAGTGTCAGAGCTTGGTCCGCATTGCTGGCAGTAAGTCGGACACGTTCCCAGTGAGGGTTGGACTCCGCCAAGGCTGTCCTTTGTCACCGATTCTGTTCATAACTTTTATGGATAGAATTTCTAGGCGCAGCCAAGACGTTCAGGGGATCCGGTTTGGTGGCCACGGGATTAGGTCTCTGCTTTTTGCAGATGATGTAGTCCTGATGGCTTCATCTTGCCGGGATCTTCAGCTCTCACTGGATCGGTTCGCAGCCGAGTGTAAAGCGACCGGAATGAGAATCAGCACCTCCAAATCCGAGTCCATGGTTCTCACCCGGAAAAGGGTGGAGTGTCATCTCCGGGTTGGGGAGGAGACCCTGCCCCAAGTGGAGGAGTTCAAGTACCTAGGAGTCTTGTTCACGAGTGGGCGAAGAGTGGATCGTGAGATCGACAGGCGGATCGGTGCGGCGTCTTCAGTAATGCGGACGTTGTATCGATCCGTTGTGGTGAACAAGGAGTTGAGCCGGAAGGCAAAGCTCTCAATTTACCGGTCGATCTACGTTCCCATCCTCACCTATGGTCATGAGCTTTGGGTCATGACCGAAAGGATAAGATCACGGGTACAAGCCGCCGAAATGAGTTTCCTCCGGCGTGTGGTGGGGCTCTCCCTTAGAGATAGGGTGAGAAGCTCTGCCATCCGGGAGGAGCTCAACGTAAAGCCGCTGCTCCTTCACATCGAGAGGAGCCAGATGAGGTGGTTCGGGCATCTGGTCAGGATGCCACCCGAACGCCTCCCTAGGGAGGTGTTTAGGGCACGTCCAGCTGGTAGGAGGCCACGGGGAAGACCCAGGACACGTTGGGAAGACTATGTCTCCCGGCTGGCCTGGGAACGCCTCGGGATCCCCCGGGAAGAGCTAGACGAAGTGGCTGGAGAGAGGGAAGTCTGGGCTTCCCTGCTTAGGCTGCTGCCCCCGCGACCCGACCTCGGATAAGCGGAAGATGATGGATGGATGGATTTAAATTCATAGGCAAATGCATACATTTTTTACTGTTACAAGCAGCCCTGTAACGGCAGCCATGACTGTGGTGTGGCCCTCAATAAAAACAAGTTTGACACCCCTGTTCTTAGTCATTCTAGGAGTATTATGACCAAAAGAAGGTTAGTTTTTCTTCCACTTGTGTTTGCTAACCACAGTTTTCAGTGTGGCTTGTTCTGCAAACCCTGAGTTGTCAAAATCACTGGTTTAGAGCCACGCTGCTTTGAGGGCCTATTTGTCAACCTATTACCCTGAATGTTAACCACAGCCGACCATATGTGTGCAATGGAAGCTGTCAGAAAGGGCTGATTGATATAGCCTTTGCTGGGATATATTATTCTTCATTTGAGTCCTCTTCAGAAGAGGAGGCTTGTTCGGGGAAGAGATCTTTGTGTATTCTACCTCCTAATTTCAGCGAACAGAGGACTTTCAATGGAAATGGAACTATGAGTAGGGAATCATAAGGAAACAATCTAGTTAGAGAAAGAAAACCCATTGTGGTCTATTGCTGTATTTCAAAGCAATTACATCTTGCAAGAATTTTTTTTTTTTTCTAACCAGAGTTGCCAAAAAGGCCTCATTTAAAGAAATTAACTCCGTCTGAGACAGCCTTTGTACTTGTGTTCTACGCAATACCGGTACTAATAAAGTATTGCAGTATGAATCAATTGAAATCAGTACTATACCACCTTTGAAAATTACCGGTACCGCTCTTTTATCTGAGTGCCGCTTTGTGGCGGTGACTACAGATGTTGCGTAATAACATTTTGGACAGGTAGAATGTCAAAAAACTACAATTCTACTGGTTAATCAAGAGTGTGGTGAAGTACAATATGGAGGTTTTTGGACTTCAAAACTAACGATAAAAACTAAGATTTTACTGGTTAATATAGAAGAAGGTGGTGAAGTACAATATGGAGGTATTTGGACTTCAAAACTAGCAATAAAGGTGACGCTTTAAACAGGGAGTTTGCAAGTACTGTATTACACCTTTGCTGCTCGTCAGCTCCCAGACCGCGGTCGAGGAGAGCAGGGGGGAGCTTTCACTTCACAATGGGTAGGTAAAGCTCCGCTCTTTGGTCGAAATGACGAGGCTGTTGATAAGTTACAAATTAGTCACTTTATTTATAATTGCCAAAGTGCACACCCGGATATCCACCATGCTAATAACACTCTTGCACATGCTAGCGCTACCTCTCCTAACTTGCCCGCTCACTCACTCATTCACGTCACTCACCCCACATACTGCCATTCTTAAAGGAGCACACACAAACGCTACTCTCACAACAGCTGCTTCAAAACACGTCTCGCCAAATGTGGCGATTAGTATTAACACCGATGCTCCATACTTAGGATGCCACCCGAACGCCTCCCTAGGGAGGTATTTAGGGCACGTCTGACCGGTGGGAGGCCACGGGGAAGACCCAGGACACGTTGGGAAGACTCTGTCTCCCGGCTGGCCTGGGAACGCCTTGGGATCCCCCGGGAAGAGCTAGATGGAGTGGCTGGGGAGAGGGAAGTGTGCGTTTCCCTGCTTAGGCTGTTGCCCCCGCGACCCGACCTCGGATAAGCGGAAGAAGATGGATGGATGGAAATGAAGATTTAAAAAAACAGCTGAAAATTTTTCGATCATAAAACACCGCTTTGCGGAAGGCCGCACAGCGGCCGCACCCGAGTGCGCATGGTGCACTCGCCTGCTAGGGGGGACTTGGGGCATGCCCCCCCCAGAAATTTTTTTTAAATCTATGTTAGCTTAGGATGCATTTCCTGCTATTTTGAGTCAAAATCTAACAATATATTCTCCTGACCAAAATTTCACATTTATTAGCAAATATTTTCATAAAAATGTATCATGTGATGAAATTTATGTATACAAGTTTACACATATATCAAATTATTGTACACTTTTGGATTATAGACAAAAATACACCTACAAATGGATTAACCAGAATTCAAAATATAAAAATTTTGAAATACATAAGATCGTGTATTGTACCTCTGAATGGACTCGTCTGTCGTAGATTGGTGTGAGTGGAGCCGAGTCGGAGGTGGGAGGCTTCGATAGTTGATTTGAGGCTGCATTTGTGATGATGTTTGACTTCAGCTTGAAGGCAGATCCCAGTGAAAAAATACTTCTCCAAAAAGTCACTTTACTTAGATGCCTTGCCGATTTCACCTGGTCAAAGATTGCCACCTTTCCCCAAGATCCATAGTTCACAATGTCCTTGCAATATAAGCACTGAGGCCGAAGATTAGCCTGGGACACGCCATCTGAGCCCCGATGAGATGAGCGAAGAGGGCGCAGCGCGCAGAGATACTCCCGCTGTCCCGCCGACCAGTCGAAGCGCCCGGCGCGACAAATAGCAACCAAAACAGTTGCTGTACTCCAGGGGAAGTGCAGAGATCTTCACCGCGTCAGGATGTGCCAACCAAGCTTTCACTTTTACCAGTCGGCCGGATCGCACTCCTCGGTGTTTCCGCTTCCTGGGCAGCGTCGTGTTCACCCGACGGAAGTGAATTAAGGGTAGGTTAGCATCAGCACGGAAAAATGAATCCGAGTCTCTTGCATTGTAAAGTTCACATCACCGTACTGACTCCCCTATCCTCAACAACTCAAGGCTGGCGTTCATACACTAGAAGTGAGTCGATGGTCCTCAAAACACACGTCAAAATAACCACAAAATCAGTAGTGCTCAGAGGCAAGCGGCGAACCAGACACACCGGCGCCATCTTGTTCTCTTCTATTATAACGAATTATATAATATATAATATTATAAAAGTACGAGTTCAGAAACGCTCACAATAATTGAGGATCAGGGACTAGATATTGTCGGCAAACGACGCGTGCAATGTCATTGGTTGTCGTCAGCTGATTGTAGAGCTAGCCAATCTGGTGCCTTCAGACATTGACATTAAATTATATAAATGACCGGCGGCGCCAAAATCGGCAGAATTCCGCGGATCCCTGGAAAATTCCCATCCCTGATATAATAAGCATTCAGATCTGCACAAGAAGTTACAAACAGTGACAGGTAATAATGTCCTGCAGTTCGGTCCGGTGCAGACTGTAGTCGAGAAGCACAGGGAAGACGTTCCCTTCAGGGTCGATGCCATTTCAGTGCCTTTTAATTTATATTTGAACCTTGTAAAATTGTTCTTTGACTGTGAGTGTTAAATGTAGTTTAAGATTTTATGTTAAAATAAAGCCAATATTGACATTGTTTTTAGTTCACTTTAATTGGAAAGGTATCGAAAAAGTATCAATATACATTTTTGTGCCAGTACTAAATTATTGGTATCGGGACAACCCTACTCTGTACACTACATTATTAGTTCACTTCACTCTTCAAGCATATAAGTCTGGCATTAGACTTTCAGCTCTTCTGTCTCACTCTCAGTGAGTTATCCTTTTCCTGACAATGTTTTGAATGTCTGCCTTAAGATAGTAAGGTTACATTTTGATTGAAGATAGGTCGACAGCTATTCATTTAACAATATGTTAATTTACTATCATAACCGTGCTTTACAGTTATGTGTAACCACGGTACATCAGAAGTTGTGTTATGAATGCTTGGTATTTTATTGTACTGAATTTAATTAGTTGGCGTCACCAATCAGAAGGTTCCACTCTAGTTCCCCCTTTTCAGACCTGTCACAGAACCCTCCAGTTAGTCCTGATTGTGTTTTTATTGGAATTTCCCGAGTAAGGTTCCAACATAATTTAGTAAATAAGGAATCAGTTGACTCTTACCTAAATCGAAACCAATCTCTGAGATTATTCCGATCATGAGATTTGACCACAAACTATTCCTACAGAAGGGATCCACAATCAGGGAGACGCAATTACATGTACAGATGATTTGCCACACACATGCAGGTGTTACATGAATTCCAGGATGGTGCATGTCTTGCTAGAACACCGGATCAAATTTGACCACAAGGTCCATCCAACGAACACCGTGGTGTGAAGCCCTTCTAAAATAGTAACCTTCATCATATTGGCAGAAAATAAACAGTTTCGTTAAAGTAGCATTATCACTGGAGGATAAAAAAGGAATGGCTTAAGCATGCTACACCAACACACACACACACACACACACACACACACGCACGCATGCGCACACACACACACAGCAGGACGACGCAAGAAGCTAACAATTATTCCTTCAATGAGAAGTAGGACTGGTCAATCCAGATGTGTATACTATCGATACATATTATAGTATCAATATATAAATGATACGAAAGTGATTATATTAATGTTTATCTTTTCCTTTCTCTCATTAGTACAAAATATTTTTTTGTTATTGTTTACAATATCAGGGAGTAAGTCTTTGGACACAAGAACACTTGGAAGGCAAACCCCAAATGAATTAAAATAGGAGCTGATTGTAGACGCTTCTGTTTAGCTACTGTGCACTAGCCATTTATTTTGGTTAGAAAAATGTGTTCAGCATTCAATATTCCACGTTTAATATATTCTCTGACATCCAAAAATACTGGCAAATTCTATATTGTATCAGATAACTAAAAATGTGTTACTGTGTTTACTTTGATTGCTTGCTATGAAATATTGTTGGTTTTATAATCTGTTCTCAAAGTATCAAATCAGGATTTGAAAGTAGATCAGGTCTGAAGCCAAAAAGTCTGATTGGGTTCGGAGGCCAAAAATGTTAATTTGGGGCATCCTTCTTTCCAATCAAATATAAGTTTATTACCCATTAGATACTATTCCTTTTGTACCTGCAACAATTTATAAACCACATTAACTTGACCCATGACCCTTGACCCCCCCACCAATCAGAATAACTGCATCTAAAGACATATCTATCCACTTGAACAGGAAAGACAAGTTGTCTCTTGGCTTTGGACAAAATTGGATGGCTATAAGCCACGTTATGAAAGTTTTCCAGGACCAGTCTTCTGTCTCCTGTTTCCTGGCCTCGGCTCACGGCCTCTTTTACACAAGGATCGGCCCGTCTAGCTAAGGCCAGAAACAGGACCTTGCATGACACATCAAGTTTTAAAGGGTTGACTTTACAACTCCCACAGGCTCGGTTCTGCCAGTGGAAAGCTTTTCCACCATGCATGGAGAAGTAGGCTGTGCAGCCATGAGATTTTGAATGTATAACTGATTTTTTTTTTTATTTTGTGCATTGGAAGGAAATTATGCATGGATTTGTCTTCATGTGATGTTAAGGTTAGATTTTTAGTATCTGGACTTAATGGAGTTCTAATTAAAGTACTAGCATTAAATCCTTGTTACTTTTAAAGGCACAATATGACAGATGTTTTATCATACACATCCATTTGCTTAAACATACGGAATTGCCCGGTTTATTTATGTCTTGTCGTCTTTTATTATAACCATCAATAAGGTTATCTGTCCATTTATTTATCTTAGGAAACTGGGTTTACCGTCTTTTTAACTATTATTGCAGATTTTTGGAGTGCATTTGTGTTGTAATAGTTTTGGCGAAATACTGTAGTATATCTAGATATGTGATGAAAAAAAGAAAAAAAAAAGTGGGCTGTTGGCCTTGGCAAAGACATGTGAGTTCCGAAAGCTGTTTATTACATTTATTACAGCAGGACAATTCTAAGCCAAGCACAAGCTCAGTTTTCCTCCAGGATTTTGCAAAAACATGCTCTAAAATGATGACACTTACCATTAAAATGTATTTTATATTGTGGCATGTGAACATTTACGAGCAGGAAACTACTCTGTTGCACAACACCACTAAATGCATAAAGTAAGTGATTGTTAACCTATTGTTGTAAGTCCTGTGCTCCTTTTTTGTCACTATTTTATCTTAATGTGAAGCACATTGAAATGGCTCACTCCTATGGTCTGTCTCCGGTACTCCTTGGGGTGGGTCCAGCGGTGTGGGAAGTCTATTGTAGTGCAGTAACAAGTCCTTTGTGTGACATTTTCCTTGGCGTTGACATTCAGAGGGGAATAGGAAGATGGTACTGCAGACGCCACGTTCTGTGACATGTGAAGGGAAAGGGTATTAAGGATGGGAGCCGATGTATTTGAACGTGCACAGGAAAGGACATTTGCACAGTACTTGACAAGGGCACACTATAGTGGAGCAGCTCTTTCATATTTCAGTACAACATTATGCTACATGTCTTGTTGAATTTGTATCAGCCAGTTTCAAAACAGACCCTCGGCCTAGTACTTGCATCATTTGAAGTGTACCAAACCCAAAACCAGTGAAGTTGGCACGTTGTGTAAATGGTAAGTAAAAACAGTATACATTAATTTGCAAATCCTTTTGAACTTGTATTCAATTGAATATACTGCAGAGAAAATGTATTTAACATACTGACAGTGGTTTTCTAAAGTGTTCCTGAGCCCATGTGGTGATATCCTTTACACACTGATGTCGCTTTTGGATGCCGTACCGCTTGAGGGATGGTGCATTTGCACGTAAGTGCTCCAGATTCTCTGAACCTTGATGATATTACGGACGGTAGATGGTAAAATCCATAAATTCCTTGCAAAAGCTGGTTGAGAAATGTTGTTCTTAAACTGTTGGACAATTTGCTGAAGCATTTGTTCAGAAAGTGCTGACCCTCACCCCATCCTTGTTTGTGAATGACTGAGCACTTGATGGAAGCTGCTTTTATACCCAATAATGGCATCCACCTGTTACCAAATAGCCTGTTCACCTGTGGGATGTTCCAAGTAAGTCTTTGATGAGCATTCCCCAACTTTCTCAGTCATTTTGCCACTTGTGCCAGCTTTCTTGAAACATGTTGAAAGCATTAAAATCCCCCAGTTAATAGTTGCAAAAAATAAAAGTTTACCAGTTCCAACGTTTAGTATCTTGTCTTTGCAGTCTATTCAATTGAATATACCATAGGTTGAAAAGGATTTGCAAATCATTGTATTCTGTTTTTATTTTTCTATTTACACAATGTGCCAACTTCACTGGTTTTGGGGTTTGTAGGTTGGCAGCCTGTGCTTAAAAAACATCCATCCAAATTCACATAACCATACAGACCAAAGGTTGAGAGGTTGATTTGTCATTTGCCATGGAGTACACATGTGATATATCCTCATGTTTTTTGTTGTTGTTTTTTTTATTCTGACTGCAGATGAATCACAGGGAAAATGAAGTGAGGAACAAAGTGTGTGCGGTGGCTCTGACGGACTCGGCTCACAACCTCTGGCTACAGGAGACAAGTAAAAGTACACAAGACTGGATGCAGGAGGTGACACACTCATGCATAATTGAAATGTTGTGGTTGTAACCGTTCTTTAGAATCGAACCATTAGCCAAAAATAGTTTTATTTCTGACGTTTTTAGTATCCAACGATTGAAGCAGGCCCTGTGGGGTACTTTGCATGACACCATGCATTTTTTTTGTTGTACAGTAATTTTACCCCAGATTTCCTCTGGATGCGTAACAGCAGACTATGTTCGTTTCCATTCGAGTCAATCTGTCCGGCACGGTGCCGCCGTTCCGATGCCGTACCCTATCCCTGCGCTAAGTATACACAAAGCTTCTATGTTTTTCCGGCCACCGCAACACAGCAGATTAAACTAGCTCAAATCTGCTTTTGTGGGACCAGAAGACATGCACAAACACAAAATGAATTATCCGGTTTACTTTCAAAATAAAACAAAATAATACACCCTGTGTTCAAGGCGTATCGTATTTTACACTTTGAAACGTCCTAAAGCGCGGGGAATACGTGAAGTCAATTTGTCAACATTTTTTTTTAAATGTAAGTCCATCTTGTTGACACAAATGGATGAGGAAGTGCGGATTCAAGAGGTCCAAAACCAAATAGTCCTGTTACAGGCATATCCTGGACAGCTATTTAGGGACCTGTCAAATACCAGCTGATACAGATGCTGGGGGTAGCAGGAGTTTAAAGGCCTAAAGAAATTAGATTTTCTTATTTAAACGGTGATAGCAGGTCCATTCTATGTGTCATACTTGATCATTTCGCGATATTGCCATATTTTTGCTGAAAGGATTTAGTAGAGAACATCCACGATAAAGTTCACAACTTTCGGTGCTAAGACAAAAGGCCTGCCTTACCGGAAGTCGCAGACGATGACGTCGCAAGTGTGGGGGCTTTTCACATATTCACATTGTTTTTAACGGGAGCCTCCAACAAAAAGTGCTTTTCAGACCGAGAAAATGACAATTTCCCTATTATTTTGACCGAGGATGAAAGATTTGTGTTTGAGGATATTGATAGCGACGGACTAGGAAAAAAAAGTTTAAAAAAGTTTAAAAAAAAAAAAAGCAATTGCATTGGGACGGATTCTGATGTTTTTAGACACATTTACTAGGATAATTCTGGGAAATCCCTTATCCTTCTATTGTGTTGCTAGTGTTTTAGTGAGTTGAATAGTACCTGATAGTCGAAGGTGTACGTCCACAAATGTTTTGACGCCAGTGTCTCAGGGGAGTCGACGGCAGCTATGGACGGGGCAAGTTCAGCTTTTCTCCGGTAAGAAACGACTTTCATGTTTGCTTGACCACGCTCTGATCCATAGTAAATTTTCACCTCCAGGAATTTTAAACAAGGAATCCCCGTGTGTTTGTGTGGCTAAAGGCTAAAGCTTCCCAACTCTATCTTGCTACTTTGACTTCTCCAATATTAATTGAACAAATTGCAAAAGATTCAGCAACATAGTTCTCCAAAATACCGTGTAATTATGCCGTTAAAGCAGACAAAATTTAGCTGTGTGTGTGCGCAGTGCTCATACTTCCTAAAAACCCGTGACGTCTTGCGTACACGTCATCATTACACGACGTTTTCAAGATGAAACTCCTGGGAAATTCAAAATTGCAATTTAGTAAACTAAAAAGGCCGTATTGGCATGTGTTGCAATGTTAATATTTCATCATTGATTTAAAAACTACCAGATTGCGTGGTGGGTAGTAGTGGGTTTCAGTAGGCCTTTAATGAGATGTGTGTTTGTCTATGTACAACGCTTGCCAGAATTGTTGTCACTGTTGTGTTGTCGTGTACTACAAATGGAACAATAAAGTGACCGTTCTGCAAGGCATAACTGCCGTCTTTTGCACGAGTCGTGTCAAGTCAGTGAGACCTGTGGGTATTGATGATCGGCAAAACTCGACACATTCCGGGGTTTTGCCGTTCAGCAGCCGTTACGTATCTCAAATATTTGCTTACAACTAATGATAATGCACAGATTGGAAAATATTTTTTAAAAGTCTGCGCAACTTCGCTGCACAGCAAATATGTTGTTCTGTAGCATCGTCGTTCAGCAGCTGTTACGAATTCCGAGGAAATCCGGGGTTATTTTCCAGTTGTATAAAATTACCTAAATGCATACTTTTTTGATACAGCTTTCAATGTTGCTATCATTAGAAAGTTTGGGTGTACCTAATGAAGTGCTTAGTGACAGTTCTTTAATACATTGCTGAAAAAAATGTTGTTTATGTTCTGCATCACCTTCCTAACCTGCACCCATCCGCCCTGTGTCTTTGTTTTCCTCCTGGCTGAACAACCGAGACAGTCGACTCTCACATTTGTGTGCACAAGCATGTATGTAGTAGGGTTGTCTCGATACTAATATTTTGGTTCTGCTACCAAAATTTATTTCGATACTTTTCTAAATAAAAGGGACCACAAAAAAATGTCATTATTGTATGGTAGAAAATGGATGGATGGATTAATATTATTGTATTATTATTATTTTAACAAAAAAATCATACGGTACATTAAAGATATGTTTCCCTTCGTAAATAAAGAACAATTTAGTCCTTAAATAAAATAGTGAACATACTAGACAACTTGTCTTTTAGTAGTAAGTAAACAAACAAAGACTCCTAATTAGTCTGCTGGCGTATGCAGTAACATATTGTGTCATTTATCATCGTATTATTTTGTCAATATTATGAGGGACAAACTGTAAAAATTGATTATTAATCGAATTGTTCATTTACTGTTAATATCTGGTTATTTTCTGTTTCACTTCTTTTGAAATGTTATAATCACTTATTCTTCTGTTGTTTGATACTTTATATTAGTTTTGGATGATACCACAAATGTAGGTATCGATCAGATACCAAGTAGTTACAGAATCATACATTGGTAATATTCAAAGTCCTCATTTGTCCAGGGACACATTTACTGAGTTTATAAACATAATATTATTTTTTTTTAAAAAGAGAGATTTTGTGATGATAAAAATATTGATGTAATCATAGTAGTATCGACTACTCTTGTACTTGGTATCATTACAGTGGATGTCAGGTGTAGATCCACCCATGGCATTTGTGTACATTGTGACGCCGGTGAGCTATTCTTCCAATGGTGTGTGGTGAAGCATGTTTAGCTATTTCTCATCCTGCAGTGATAATAATACTTGTAAGAAACATACTTTGTCACCATGGAGGCAAGGATTATTGATTTAGAAGAATCTAAAACACCGCCGATCGCAGATCTATGTTAGCTGCTAGCTAGCCATGTCTTAAAGTACCTCTTCCCGATGGTGTTTCAGTGTTATAACTTCACCTTTATCGTTAGTTTTTGTGATTGTGCGCTGCCTAACATGCTCCTCTGCTCATAAAAACCTGCTTTCTCTGATTTGACCTCCACACCACTTGCAGCACCAGGCCTTTCCTTAGTATGCGCACACTGTGTAGATGAGGTCCGGTCTAGATCAGAGCACACATACTCACACTCAGACTACCTTGATTTATATTACACCTACTTTTAGATTCCCCTTGCTGTATGGGTGTGTGCAGTGTGTTGGTTTGAGTATTGGGGATTCAAGGTTGCACTGTCCCTCCCTCGTCTTGTTTGGCATTTCCTATTTTTGATCTATCCAAGGGATGCATGGGACAGGACATAATTGGAATGTTAAACAATTTTCTATTTGTGATGATTACCCAGAACAATAGGACCAACATGACCCTATCTGTCCACTCACAGGATTGGGAAAGGGAAAAATAGTTTTCTTGTACTCATTAAGCTCGTCCTTTTATTGCTGAATTTAGAGAGTATGGCTCACTGCAAGGAATTTTTGAAAAGCGCCCATACACTGTCCTGTGGTCACTGTTTAATCAATAGGAAATTTGGAAGAAAAGTGCACAATTATTAATTTCAGACACTTTTCCGAAACCATCAGGCCAAATTTCGACTAAACAGTTCAGCTCAACTCGCGTTGGTCCAATTTGAATCAGTTTTTATTCTGTAATTTCCAAATTGCTTCTGCCAGCTATGTATTAAAATTAAAGTGACATCATAACAGAACTTTAACTTGTTTTTGAATAGGTGCTTTTGAGTTTTGGGTTTGGGTTTTTCTAATCATTACTGGACACAATTGGAAGATGTTCATCTGGTAACCACTACGTTTGACATTGTGCACTGAGCAGTGAACTGCATTATTTAATAGGAACTGGGCTTTAGATACTAATATATATATTGTTTTACATAGGGCTGTCAAATGATTTTTGTTTTTTTAATTCAAATGAATCATATTTTTGGAATTTGGATTCATCACAGGTGAATACTATCTTGCATAACTAAGATTTGCCTTAGAAAAGACCCCAATATTTGTACACAAATAACATTTTATTGACAGAATGTCATCCAGGAATGTTTTTAAACCTTTTACTTGAGTGCATGTCATTTATGTGCGGACAATTTAGAAACAGTGTTATCTAAAGTTCTTTTGGGCTGTATTTTGGAGTAAAATTTTAAGGTGCGTACACTAGTCGTAGTCTTACTAATTTTGTACTGACCTGTGCATTAATCGGACCCTGAGGATTTATTTAACTGTCCAAACCTGATCTCCATTCTCCAGGAACCTAGAGGGAAGGGAGGCAGGGACAGGGGGAGACAGAGCGCTCTCCGCTACCGGTTTTATCTGTGAAACTTGTACTACCGGGTGTCTCTTAACCGAGGGTGGGAGAGACAGCTTGACGGCTACGGGGTTAATTATAGAGATGATGGGGAATGGACCAACGTAACGGGGAGTTAACTTCATAGAAGGAATCTGAAGATTAAGGTCCTTGGCCAATAACAAAACTTGTTGGCCCGGCCGATAGGATGGAGCTGGGACGCTATGACAGTTGGCGTTGCGGCACATCTTAGCAGAAGCCTTCTCTAAGGCTGCTCGAGCGGCTCTCCACACCCTCTGACACTTCCTTATGTGGGCCTTTGTAAAGGGCACAGCAATCTCCAATTCTTGGTGGGGAAACAAGGGGGGTTGATAGCCCAAAGAGCACTCAAAAGGTGACATACCGGTAGCGGAGCTCCTCAAGGAGTTGTAGGAGTATTCTACCCAAGGAAGGAACTTGCTCCAGGTAGTGGACATTTTGCTGGCGACACAGCGAAGCATGGTCTCCACGCTTTGGTTTGCCCTCTCAGCCTGCCCGTTGCTCTGGGGGTGGTATCCCGAGGTGAGACTGACCGAGGCCCCAATCCCCTTACAAAAGGCTATCCAGACTTGTGAAGAAAACTGGGGGCCCTGTTCAGACACAATGTCCACCGGGATACCATGCAATTTGATGAAATGAAGGGTGAGGAGGTCAGCCGTCTCTGAAGCATAAGGTAGTTTGCCAAGAGGAATGAATTGGGCTGCTTTGGAGAATCGGTCTGGTATGGTAGTGTTACCTCTGGAGGCTGGAAATCCTGTGATGAAATCCAAGGCGATGTGTGACCACGGGCGGGCAGGGATGGGGAGCGGGTGAAGGAGACCAGCTAGGGGCCTGTATGATGCATTGCTGCGGGCACAAGAAGAACATGCTGCGATAAACTCACTTGTGTCTCTGGCCATGGAAGGCCACCAGAAGCGTCTACGAAGCAGTGAAAGGGTTCGTTGGAATCCAAGATGGCACAAAAACAGGCTAGAGTGGCCCCAATCCAGGACTCTGGATCGCAGTTCCTGATGGACAAAGAGCTTTTTGGGTGAGCCACCCCCAGGACCTGGATTGGAGCGCAGTGCACTTTTTACAAGTTCCTCCACTTTCCAAGAAATCATCCTCATGATGCGAGAGGGAGGGAGAATGGGAAAATCCACTGGGTGCACAGAAAGTTCCTCCATAAACACTCTGGAGAGAGCGTCCGCCTTAGCGCTCTTGGATCCGGGTCTGAAAGACAGCAAGCAGTCGAAGCGGGAGAAGAACTGTTGCCATCTTGCCTGTCGATTAGTCAGCCTCCTGGCAGAGCGGATGTGGAGGAGATTGCTGTGGTCAGTCAGGATCTGGAACTGGTGACGAGCCCCCTCCAAGTAGTGTCTCCATTCGGCAAGAGCTTCGTGGACCGCCAACAGTTCTCTGTTCCCAGCGTCAAAGTTTCGCTGTGCCAGGGATAGGCGTCTGGATAAAAATGCAACTGGGTGAATGAGATTGTCAATCTTTGAGCATTGAGAAAGTACAGCACCAATGCCGGAGTCGGAAGTGTCCACCTCCACGTGAAAGGCAACGTCCAAATCAGGGTGGACGAGGACAGGGGCAGAGATGAATCTCCTCTTCAGTTATTTGAAAGCCTTGTTAGCATTATGAGACCAGTCAAATTTAGCTTTAGGAGACGTGAGGGCATGGAGTAGTGTGGCAATCCGGCTGAAGTCATGGATGAAGCGTCGGTAAAATCCAGCGAAGCCGAGAAATCTCCGCAACTCTGTCCTAGAAAATGGCTGAGGCCAATCCACAACAGCATCCACTTTCTTGGGGTCGGCTCTAATGTGTCCCTTCTTGACTACAAAACTGAGGAATTCAGAAGAAGAGGTTTGAAAGTTGCACTTCTCGTCCATGACAAATAGCCGGTTCTCCAGAAGTTTCTGGAGTACTAGTCTAACAGGTCTTTGGTGTTCAGCAAAACTCTCGGAAAAAATCTGAATGTCATCAGGGTAAACAACGACAAATTTATCAAGCATGTCATGCAGAATGTCATTGACAAGGGCCTGAAAAACCGCCGGGGCGTTCGTGAGACCAAAGAGCATGACCCAGTATTCAAAGTGCCCCAGGTGGGTGTTGAACGCCGTCTTTCACTCGTCCCCCTCCTTAATCCGCACAAGATAATAGGCATTCTGGAGATCCAATTTAGAGAACACGGTGGCTGGTGCCAATGGTTCGGAGGTTGAGTTGAGAAGAGGCAGGGGGTACATGTTCTTAATAGTAATGTTGTTAAGATGACGGTAGTCGATGCAAGGCCTGAGTGAACCGTTCTTGGATACAAAGAAAAATCCAGCTGCCAGTGGAGACTTGGATGGATTGATGATTTCCAAAGCTGGACCCTTCGTGATTTGTCTTCATGGCCTCTTTCTCGGGGAGTGACAGATTATAAAGCCGGCTTGCAGGTAGTTTAGCCTCCGGGAGTAGCTCAATAGGACAACCGTATGGTCTATTCAGGGGTAGACCCTGTGCTTGCTCCTTGTTGAAAACCTCCGCTAGGTCATGGTAGCAGGCAGGTACACGGGACAGATCCGTCTGAGGGATAGCAATACTGGGGACGTGGACCGAAAGGGAGGCAGCCCTAAGACAGTTAGCGTGGCAGGATGTGCTCCACGCCAAGATCCTGCCAGAAGACCAAGAGATGTGGGGGTCATGTTGATGGAGCCAAGATCTACCCAGCACTAGCTGGGCGACGGGGGTCTCCAGAACCCAAAGACTGAGGGTCTCGCTATGGTTTCCTGAAATGGTCATGGTAATGGGTTCGGTACGAAACCCGATGGGTCCCAAAGGACGTCTGTCCAGGGCTTGAGCAGGAAGTGACCTGCCAAGGGTGACCAGGGAAATTTTGGGCAAATTCGTAGTCCAGGAGACCCTCATCGGATGTGGGCCTGTCCCTGAGTAGTCCGTCCTTAATCTCCTCCGAAAGTCCTCGACGGAACGCGCTCTGGAGTGCCCGATCGTCTTATCCGCCCTAAGCCGCCAGGGTTCGGAATTCCAGGGTGTAGGCCGCCACCGAGCGAAGTCCCTGCTGGATGGAGTGAAGGTGTCCCGCTGAGTCCCCTCCATCCCTGGGGTTGTCAAATACGGCCCGAAAGGCAGGATAGTCTGTGCTAAGCCCCAAGGTCCTGTCCACGGCAGCCGTAGCCCACTTGAATGCAGGTCCCCGTAAGTAGAGCAAAAATGAATGCGATCTTTGCCCCACCAGAAGAATAGCGTGAAGGCTGGTGTTGAAAAATAAGATCGCACTGAACAAGAAATCCCCTGCACAGCTCAAAATCACCCTCAAACGGTCTAGGAATAGCTATTTTGAGCTTTTGTTCCAAACCGTAGCGTTCCGGTTTTTGGACTGGGGAAGTGAGGTGCAGGGTAACTGTAGTGGAGGTAACTCTTGGCGTAAGGCAGTCCAGCCTAGAGTGAAGTCTGGAAAAAGTTCTTGGTGCTCGTTACCCACGGCACTAAGCATGGACAAGCCAGAAGTCCTGGGGGATCGAGACAGGGCTTCTCGGGTGTCGCCTGGTTCCGCCATGTTTTTGGCCAGAACGTACTGTTATTCCCTAGGCAAAGGGAAGGAGGCGACAGCAAGGCAGAACTGCGTTTTGAAGGTTTATTTAAACCTTTAATGAATGTGTGGGATGTGTATGCTACCACTAGTGAGTGAATGCAGACTATGTGTGGAATTAACCAATGTGAATTTACCAGAGGTTGTTGTCGGTGCATGTTTGTCGAATCCAAAAGGGGTGAGGCGAAGGGGTAGTCAGTGGGAAGGCAAGAGATCAAGGGCTGGAGAGAGGCAATGATGTCAGGGTCCAAACAGTGGTCAAGGATCGGGGAAGGCAAGCAACAATCCGGGAGGAGGTCGTGGGGCAAGGACACGATCACTGAAGACACTGTGAAAGACGCAAAGGACATCAAGACAGGAACGAGGAAAACACAAAGAAGGCGAGCAAGGAACGAGAGAGAGGTGCCAGACGTGATGCTTACTCAGGTGAGATTGGCTATGTTCTGGCGAAGGTCTCCTGGCTTCACTGGTCTTTTATGCCGCTCGAACGCTCATCAAGTCCAGGTGTGTTGATTATTGATCTGTCAGTGGAGGCACGTCTTAGCGCGCTGCAAGAGCAGGCGTCTGCCGCCGAGGAAACGCGGGTTCAACTCTGTGTTGTGACAATTTCCCCATATTTCTACACAATAGCTCATGGCGAGCAGTTACAGAATGTGGAATGATTATTTTGTCTAATACATGTTTTGCTTCATTCATTATTAATGTATTTCTTGCCACCTTATGTTGTATATTTTTTTGAGATTTCAAGTTCATTTTCTCATCAATTATTATACCTAAAAATTGTATTTAATTTACTCTTTCAATGTCTACAATCTTTATATTTTTGTATGACATTATTTTAGTTTTACTGAGATTCAAATATATTCTGTTTTTTCAAAACATCTCCTTAATATAGTAATTTATTCTGTTATTATTTTGTATTGGCTTCTGTGTATTCTCTCCTGAACAGAACACAGTAATATATACCTGCAAATAATACTAACTTCAAGTTTTTTGCAACTTCACAAATGTCGTTCATATAGAGATTGAACTATTTGGGGGACGGCGTGCCAAAGTTGGTAGAGTAGCTGTGCCAGTAATCTGAGGGTTACTGGTTCTATCCCCACCTTCTACCATCCTAGTCACATCCGTTGTGTCCTTGGGCAAGACACTTTACCCTTGCTCCTGATGGGTCCTGGTGAGCGCCTTTGCATGGCAGCTCCCGCCATCAGTGTGTGAAAGTGTGTGTGAATAAGCAAATGTGGAAATACTGTCAAAGCGCTTTGGGCTCCTTAAAAAGGGGTAGAAAAGCACTATACAAGTACAACGCATTTACCATTTACCATTTTGCTCCCAAAATTGATCCCTGTGGTACACCACAGGCTAAATTTAGTGTTAAAGACATTTGTTAGCCAAGCTTCACATATTGGTTCCTTATGTTTAAGTAGCCTCCTACCCAGTTCCAAGACCTCTCATGCCATACCGTTGTAAATTATTTGATTAAAATATCCTTGTTAAAATAGGGAAGGTTGACAGGTATGTTAGAGCTGAGTAATACCTAAATGTTTTAACAGAGGTATTGAACAGCGTTCTGCAGTTGTAATGCAGGGGGTTTATTAAAAAAAAAAAAATCCCCCTTTCAATTTTATCACATATTGAAATGACTTCCAATACAAATTATCATTCATCTAACACACTATAAATAACAAATGAATGGAGGTAGCAAACGTCTTCATTTTCAGCGAAACACAGGAGCTCATTCATACATGGCATTGGTTTATTGACTTGTCCCACAAACAAAGACGACCCGCCTCTGATGCTCATGCTGTGCCAATCACAGGGCTCTGTCAGGTTCCTCATGATTGACCAAGAACCCATTATCAGCCAGCATCTTGTTTGTATTAAAGTGTTTTGATCGGAAAAGGGGTTCATTCTGTAACACTACAATAAATCAAAAGCATAAAAGAGATAAGCTTGTTGTCCACCTCAGAAACTGAAGGTTACCAAGGTGCCTTTAGGGCCAATATACTGTATAAGTAGGGGTGTCTCTGCTGTGTCTCTCCCATCAGTTTTGTAAAACAATATGGAGCCCTGTTTTTAACATCTCATTCATGTAATTTTAAGCTGCGGTTGAGCTACCAGAGTCACATTGCACCTAGTTGTGGTGGTACTGTTGTAGGGTTGTACGGTGTACAGGTATTATTATAGTACCGTGATACAAATGAATCATATTCGGTACTATGCCGAACCCCCAACCGTCCTCGTCAAGTCGTGTCATGCAGAACGCCCACAGAAAGAGGGGCTTTAAGACATGGCTAGCTGGCTAGCGGCTAATGCTAACGGCTATTGTCTGTCCGCAGTCAGCAGTGTTGTAACTTCTTCAAAGTCACTAGTCCTTGTCTCCATGGCATACTTGCCAACCTTGAGACCTCCGATTTCGGGAGGTGGAGAGAGGGATGTGGGGGCGTGGTCGGGGGCGGGGCGGGGGAAGTGGTTGGGGGCGTGGTTAAGAGGGGAGGAGTATATTTACAGCTGTTGTGTGCGCAGTTGTGCACTGCACTCTCTAAAAGCCGATTGATTGATTGATTGAAACTTGTATTAGTAAGTTGCACAGCACAGTACATATTTTGTACAATTGACCACTAAATGGTAACACCCGAATAAGTTTTTCAACTTGTTTAAGTCGGGGTCCACGTTAATCAATTTATGGTACAAATATATACTATCAGCATAATACAGTCATCACACAAGTTAATCATCTTAGTAAATACATTTAATTATTTACATTATTTACAATCCAGGGGTGGGATGAGGAGCTTTGGTTGATATCAGTACTTCAGTCATCAACAATTGCATCAACAGAGAAATGGACATTGAAAGAGTGTAGGTCTTACTTAGTAGGAAATGTACAGCAAGCAGAGAACATAGTGAGTTCAGATAGCATAAGAACAAGTATATACATTAGAAATACATTTGATTATTTACATTAAGTTATTTACAATCCGGGGAGATGTGAATGGAGGAGGGTATTAGTAAAGGGTTGAAGTTTCCTTGAGGTGTTGTGGTGCATGTACAGTAGATGGCAGTATTGTCCTGTTTAAGAGTGTCACAACAGTGCTGTTTACGGCAGACGAACTGCTTTACGGTAGACGAAAACGTGACTGCTATTGTTGTGTGTTGTTACCGCGCTGGAGGACGATAATGAAACTGCCTAACAATAAACCCACATAAGAAACCAAGAACTCGCCCTCGATCATTCTACAGTTATATTGTCATTGGGCAGACACGCTGTTTATATTGTGGGAAAGCGGACGTGAAAACAGGCTGTCCTCACTCAGGTCCGTATGGAGCTGGAGGGGGCGTGGTCTACAGCTCCGCCTGAATTTCGGGAGATTTTTGGGAGAAAATTTTTTCCCGGGAGGTTTTCGGGAGAGGCGCTGAATTTCGGGAGTCTCCCGGAAAATCCGGGAGGGTTGGCAAGTATGCTCCATGGAGACAAATTAAGTACGATCAATTCAAGTATCAACCCTGTAGGATGAGTGATAGCAATGCATGCTTCACTGCACACCGCAGCACACCGGAGCAATGATAATAAATGACTAAATATTGTCTATAATCAACAAAGTCAAGAAAAGATTTCGATATGTCTGATTGTTAACCATTTAGACAATAATCTTAACTTTGAGCACTCTAATCACATGTGAATGAAGGGAATACTTAGTCAACAGGCATTCATGTCACACTAAGTAAGGGTGGCCGTTTGAACAAGCGCCAACACTGTCATAAATATGTGCCATATAGTGAAACAACACTAAACAACAATGACAAACCCATTTTGGGAGAATATTTGCACCGCAACACAACATAAACACTGCACAACAAATTCCCCAAATTCCCTGCAGCACCAACTTTTCTGGGACGCTACAACATAAACAAAGCCATTGGCGGATCTACACCTAACATCCACTGTAAGTGTATCTAGTCGATACTACTATGATTACATCAATATTTTTTTAGCGTCACAAAATCTTCTTTTGTTTAAAAAAAAAATTATATTATGTTTATAGACTCAGGAAATATGTCACTGGACACATGAGGACTTTGAATATGACCAATGTATGATCCTGTAACTACTTGGTATCGGATTGATACCCAAATGTGTGGTATCATCCAAAACTAATGTAAAGTATCTAACAACAGAAGAATAAGTGTTAATTACATTTTAACAAAATTGTAGAAAGAACATGTTGAAACAGAAACTAACCAGATATGGACAGTAAATGAACAAGTAGATTAATCATTCATTTTCTACTACTTGTCTTTAATAATGGGCAGCACGGTGGAATTGGGGATAGTGCATGTGCCTCACAATACAAAGGTCCTGAGTTGTCCTGGGTTCAATCAGGATCTTTCTGTGTGGAGTTTGCATGTTCCCCCCGTTCCTCCCACCGCCAAAAAACATGCACCTGGGGATAGGTTGATTGGCAACACTAAAATTGGCCCTAGTGTGTGAATGTGAATGTTGTCCGTCTATCTGTGTTGGCCCTGTGATGAGGTGGCAACTTGTCCGCCTGAATGCAGCTGGAATAGGCTCCAGCGACCCCGAACGGGACACGCGGTAAAAAATGGATGGATGGATGTCTTTAATAATGTTGACAAAATAATAGAATGGAAAATGACACAATATGTTACTGCATATGTCAGCAGACTAATTAGGAGCTTTTGTTTGTTTACTTACTACAGAAAGACAAGTTGTCTAGTATGTTCACTATTTTATTTAAGAACAAACTTGCAATAAAAAAACTTTGTTTAATGTCCAATAAGTTTTTTTTGTTAAAATAAAGCCAATAATGACATTTGTTGTGGTCCCCTTTATTTAGAAAACTACCAAAATATTTTGATACAGGTACCAAAATATTGGTATCGGGACAACACTATGCTGTTCTGCTGTTTGATTGAAGGCTCTGAATTCGATGAATATAATTCGTGTTTTGCATGTGCTGTGGGCTACATAAACACTTCAAGACACGAATAGTATAACACGCCCCCAGAACAACCCAGTTGGAACTTCGATGTGAACAGTGTCAGCATGGCTCACTGTGATCAGGGGCGGACACACACACACACACACACACACACACACACACACACAACCACAACCACGGAGTGCAGCACAGATGGTGCTTCACACCACAGAGTGATGCTAGCAGTGACCCTTGATAATGCTCGGGGTGGTGTATAAATATGGGTGCCCACAGGGGTGGTTGCATGTGAGGTCGGGGCACCACAGCAGTACACTGCTTCGGTTCTCGTCGGACAGAGATAATTCCCTCCATTCGAGGTTGGAGAGGTCACTGAACGGGAGGAGGAGAGGGGTGTGAAAAGGAGAAGATGGGATTTAGAGATCAGCGCCCGCTGGGTCAGGTTGTATGAACCAAATGGTTCAGATGAGGGGCAAGTGACGTCATTGCAAAGACATATAGAAACTCTTCAATGGATTGAGACAGACAAAAGAAATTACCGTTCAAATTGAAATCCATAAGTTACCAACCAGAAAGGACAAAGAATGGTACAGAGCACTAAACAGACAGGTAGTATATGCATGCAGATGGCGATGAAGAGAGGTTTGTGGAGAAAGATGAGTAGTGTGGTGAGCACTTGTGTCTGTGCAAGAGAGAAATGTGAATGATGGCGTACAGCTGGCAGACTGTCACAGTCTCCAAGGTGTCTCCTGTCACTGTACTGGCCTGCTGTCACACTCTAGTGGCCTGCCCAAAGCTTATACGAACACACACTCACACACACACACACACACACACACACACACGCACACACACACACATAGCGTACTCTGTAATCATGAATAAACCGTCCTAATCCATAGAGAGCAAGTGGAGAAGATGGGAGCGAAGCGGACGGAGTGAGAAAGAAGTGATGCTGAAGACTACTTTCTAAAAAGTTAAGTTTTTAGCTGACAGCTGCGTTATCATTTTGAAGCGGTTTCTTTTCTACAGTATGTACACACTGTCTACTAAAGGACTTGGTCCTGTGAAAAGGCAGAATCAATGGAACAGGGGAAGGTTTATCCACATGCTTTGTACACAAGGTTTTGTTTATCTTAAGGTTTGCATCAATACAACAGCATTCTCTGATGAGACTCATTACCAAGATGATTCTGTAACTTAATTGTTTAATCACTAACCTAATTGATTACTCTTCGAAACAGTCAATGCAGACCTTTTTTTATATTCTGTACATGATGTAGTTTAGTTTTTACTGATCTAAAGTGTCAGTGATAAGAAGTCACAAGCTTTTAGTCCAGTCTCAACCAAAAACATTACTCGATTAGATGAGTTCTTTATGCTCCTTAGGAAACCAGATAGGCTTGTTGAACTTTCACTAATTGTCAAAATGCTACATGAGCCCTCTCTCCCTTCATGGTCTTACCATCCATAAGGGTCACACATGGGTCTGATTCACAGCCCACGCACATATTCCACTGAATCATAAGAGTGTGTTGGATGTCATATATCGTTGTCTTTTGTCTTCTGTGTCACAATACTCTGCTTTGTTTGATTAATTTGTGAGTTGGCCCTTTCCCGTTTAAAGCCCCTTTTACACTAAGGTTCTCCAGGATAAATCCCACCTAACCTTATTCCTGTCCACACACACACAATGGTCGTTTAGGTCTGCAGGAGCAATGCGACCGAGTACGCATGCGTGGAAAATGCACACGTCATAGTCACCTCCAGTGTTGTTTTGTGTGCAAGTCCTTAAGTTAAATTTAACTTATCTGAACCAAATCCAGTACTGTGGTATTTCAATTAACTGGAAGCCAGTGTGCTGTGGGGCCTTATTGTAGCGAAACACACCTGAGACATCATAAATTAATCAAATCTTTAATGGACATGTAAAAGTAAACAATGTGATAAAAAAACATTTTGCATCAATCAATCTAGGGATCTAGATATCTGGTCAGGACACTCCTCACTCTTTTGCCTTCACCTTCATTATCCATTTTTTTTGGGTGACTTTATATACTCTGGACCTAGACGTTGAGTCCACGACATTAATGGCGGACAATAACTGATAGAGTCTACTTTGTCGGTCCAAATGCATTCAATGTTTTCTGTAGTCTTCCCTCGTCAGACAGGTAATACAAAGCACACGCTACCTTTTTTTTTTATCACATCCACAAGAGCCCGCATCCTCATTGTCTCTCCTTCGACAAATGAACGAAGTGATTCGGTAAGTAGAATCACAGCTGACCTGGACATTTGAAAGTTCTCTTGCCGTCTGAGAAGTGTTGTATCCGAAATAGCTGCATTCGCTTTCTTTTAAGGTAGTCATGTGTGAAGCGGCCGGAATGAGAATCAGCACCTCCAAGTCCGAGTCCATGGTTCTCTCTCGGAAAAGGGTGGAGTGCCATCTCCGGGTTGGGGAGGAGACCCTGCCCCAAGTGGAGGAGTTCAAGTACCTAGGAGTCTTGTTCACAAGTGGGGGAAGAGTGGATCGTGAGATCGACAGGCGGATCGGTGCGGCCTCTTCAGTAATGCGGACGTTGTACCGATCCGTTGTGGTGAAGAAGGAGCTCCTCACCTATGGTCATGAGCTTAGGGTCATGACCGAAAGGATAAGATCACGGGTACAAGCGGCCGAAATGAGTTTCCTCCGCCGTGTGGCGGGGCTCTACCTTAGAGATAGGGTGAGAAGCTCTGTCATCCGGGAGGAGCTTAAAGTAAAGCCGCTGCTCCTCCACATCGAGAGGAGCCAGATGAGGTGGTCCGAGCATCTGGTCAGGATGCCACCCGAACGCCTCCCGAGGGAGGTGTTTAGGGCACGCCCAACCGGTAGGAGGCCACGGGGAAGACCCAGGACACGTTGGGAAGAGTATGTCTCCCGGCTGGCCTGGGAACGCCTCGGGATCCCCCGGGAAGAGCTAGACGAAGTGGCTGGGGAGAGGGAAGTCTGGGCTTCACTGCTTAGGCTGCTACCCCCGCGACCCCGACCTCGGATAAGCGGAAGAAGATGGATGGATGGGATGGATGGGATGGATGGATGGATATATATATACATACATATATATATATATATATATATATATATATATATATATATATATATATATATATATATATATATACATATACATATATATGTATTAATATATATATGTATGAAATACTTGACTTTTAGTGAATTCTAGCTATATATATTTATTTTATTATATATATATATATAAATACAATAAATAGTTGAGTTTCCGACGGCACCTAATAAATATATAGTACTAAAAACACAGTTGTTTTATTAACTGTACTGTGCTTTCTGGTTACTAAAAAACAAACAAACAAAAAAACACGTACCATTCACTATTCATCTTTTTTGTAAGGGGCGCTGGAAGCCGGCAGACCCGTCAGCGATCCTGTTCTGTCCCCCTGTAATGTTTGTCTGATCTTGAATGGGATTGTGCTGAAAATTGTAATTTTCCTGAAGGAACTCTCCTGACGGGATAAATAAAGTACTATCTAATCTAATCTAATCTAATCTAATTTGAGTAACCTTTGTTCTGCCATCTGCATACTGGCGACCGATCTCCGAATCCGGGAACATATCCTTCACGGATTTGTTGTAGACACCCGCAAATGAGAACGGAATGTTGCTTCCAGCTATCAGCATAGCCATCTTTGTCTTAGCATAAGTTACACCATCGGGTCTCCATTTTGCAAGGTGGCCCATAATACCGGGTTGTGAACGATGCTGCGCTGCGGACGCTTTGTGCTTTGCTGACCGTTCATGACTGAGTATATCCGTTCGGCCGCTGTGTTCAATGGAGAAGTCTGTTTTACAAAATTTACAGGCAACATACCCCTTCTCCTTCGAACTCTCCTGGATAAACCAAAATTCTTGTTTCTATTCGTTTTGGAATTTGGAAGCGTATTTCTTCATTTTGCTCGTCGACGGTGTAATATATTGGGTTGGAGTCAATAACCAGGCGACGTGATGAAGTTATGTCTCTTTACTGTGGGATTCAGAACAGACTCCCTAATGCATATGTTCCTTGACTGCACTTAAATGTAGAATATATGTAGAATATATTTATATTATTCATATACTGCTGAAAGGTACATACAGCTTTTGGAGCAACATATGTTGCCATCCAATCAACGTTGTCATAGAATAGAATAGATTAGAATAGAATAGAATAGAATAGAATAGAATAGAAAATACTTTATTGATCCCTGGGGGAAATTCAGCACCACAGTTTGCTCACAATAAACAATAATAATAATACATAATATATAACATATATTATATACATATAATATATAATATATTAATAGTATAAATATATTCTACATATATTCTACATTTAAGTGCAGTCAAGGAACATATGCATTATCCAGTCTGATGGCTGTCGGTATGAAGGACGGTATCATGGACGCCCCTACTTATTTCAGCAGGACAATGCCAAGCCAAGTGTTACAACAGCGTGGTTTCGTAGTAAAACAGTATGGGTACTAGACCTGCCTGCCTTTAGTCCAGACCTCTCTCCCATTGAAAATGTGTGGCGCAGTATGAAGCGTGAAATACGACAACGGAGATCCCGTACTGTTGAACAACTTAAGCTGTACATCAAGCAAGAATGCGAAATAATTCCACCTGAAAAGCCTAAAAAATTTGTCTCCTCAGTTCCCAAATGTTTACTGGGTGTTGTTAAAAGGAAAGGCCATGTAACACAGTGGTAAAAATGCCCCTGTGCCAACTTTTTTCAACGTGTTGCTGCCATTAAATTCTAAGTTAATGATTGTTTGCAAAAAAATATTTAGTTTCTCAGTTCGTTAAATATTTTGTCTTTGCAGTCCATTCAATTGAATGTAATCATTGTATTCTGTTTTTTTTTTTTGTCCGAATTACACAACGTGCCAAGTTTACTGGTTTTGTACTTCCATTTCTGTTATATGCTGTGCATGTCATAATAAAGTATTCTGATTTAAAGTGATAAACGTCGTAAACTGATTTTTTTTTTCAGGGTCCATGTACACAGTAACATTGAATTATGATCAGATTCAATCAATTTTGCCCGCCTACATGTGGCTACTGACAGTCAAAGCATGATTGTGACTATCAACATTTTATTTTATTAATACGACGTAGTGATCCAAACACAAAAGTGCAGCTCCATATCTCAAATTTCATGCCATGAGCAGGAAAACATTGACCTCACTAAACTATTCAATCTCTACCCTGTACATTTATTATCTGAGTGTTTTATCCTTTTTCTTTGTAGTGGCAAAAGGCACAGATGACATATTTTTATTTGAGGGAATTTCTTTTGGTTAAAAATTAAAATTAAAAATCACTGACTGTTAACTGTGGGCAAAATATAACGGAACAAATTAGATTTTGAAAATCCTTAATCAAAGACAGCCCTACAAACAATAAAAAATATATTTCAAAATACAGTGCTTAAAAACCGTCTCTTGTATTAGTCTTTCCTTTTTCATGGTGTCTGCTGTTTCCTGCTATGTAGATGCATCGTAATTTTCTTTAAATATGCACATCTGACTGCTCCAGACATTGTTCCTTTAGGTGAATGGCACCATCGATTGGTGGACTGCCATTGGATTGCCCCCCGCTTAGAAGGCTTGCGAACGTATGTGTCATCCTTCTGTCCCAGCTCTCTAATCCCAGCCGGCAGGGTTTGCCCTTACATTATGGAGCAGCAGTCTCTCACAACAGCGGTGCGGTATGTACCTTTATTGCGGGCGTTTGTGTGCCCATTTGCATTCAAACTCCTTTGGTGGCAATGGTCAAAGCGAAGGAATGAGGGTACCTTTAAAATGCTTCTCCTTTCCCTTGTCATCAGCTAACTTCCGATACAATGAGACAATCACCACGTTTCTATGCACTAAATTAGTCGGATTTCTCAGATAGTTAGTTTTTTGCATTTTCACACCGATGTGTGAAGTCCAAGTATCAATGCACTTTCCCTATTGCGACTCCCGTACACAGGGGGCACTATTTCCTTTTAGCGCGGTTAAATCAATTCCTTTTCCGGTTGACCTATGACGCCTCACTAAAAATCTGCGGATCCTTACAACTTGTTTTAAGTAAAATCCGCTGTAATATTAACACAGATTAGAAATATTACGTCTCTGATGGCTATGTTGATGTTACATAGCAGACAGAATAAAGAAATGATCTTAGGTTGCACTACAAACATCACGCTACTACCAAGAATGTATCGAGTAGATGCAGGTCGGATGCAATGAAAGACTGGCAAAAGAGTTTTTTTGAAACAATTTTTGAAAAAAAAACATGTAAACAAAACTTTTGAATGTTTTAGTTAATTCATTGAACTCTATGGCTTGATGGAAGGAGCTGAATTTCCCCAAGGGATCAATAAAGTACTTTCTATTCTATTCTATTCTATTTTAAAGACCTTTCGTGCCCTGTCTATCCAGAGGAAGGTTGCTATTGTTCTGAACTATCTTGCCAGTTGTGCGCAAAGTAGTCTTGTCCCGATACCAACATGTTGGGACCGGTACTACAATTATTTCAATATGTTTCGGTACTTTTGTTACTTTTCTAAATAAAGGGCACCACAAAGCATTGCATTATTGGCTTTATTTAAACAAAAAATCTTAGGGTACATTTAACATATATTTCTTATTGCAAGTTTGTCCTTAAATAAAATTGTGAATACACTAGACAACTTCTCTTTTAGTGGTAAGTAAACAAACAAAGCCTACTAATTAAGCTGTGGATGTATGCAGTAACAAATTGTGTTCTGTTATTTTGTCAAAATTATTAAGGACAAGTGGTAGAAAATGAATTATTAATCTACTTGTTCAATAACTGTTAATGTCTGTTCACTTTCTCGTTTAACATGTTCTAGCTACACTTCTGTTAAAATGTAATAATCACTTATTATTCTGTTATCTTTACATTAGTTTTGGATGATACCACACATTTGGGTATCAGTCCGATACCAAGTCGTTCCAGGATCATACATTGGTCATATTCAAAGTCCTCATGTGTCCAGGGAAATATTTTCTGAGTTTATAAACATAATATCAATTTTTAAAAAAACGAAAGAAGATGCTGTGATGCCAAAAATATCGATGTAATCATAGTGGTATCGACTAGGTACGGTCCTGTACATCGTATCATTACAGTGGATGTTAGGTGTAGATCCACCAATGGCGTTTGTTTACATTTTGACACCGGTGAGCTAAAACGTGTTGAAGCATGTTTAGCTATTCCTCGTCCTGCAGGGATGATACTTGTAAGAAATTTACTTTATTTGTCGCCGTGGAGGCCAGACTTAGTGATTTAGAAGTAGCTAAAACACTGCCGACTGGGGCTGGACTTGTCTTAATGCATTTCTTCCTGAGGGCGTTTTTAGTGCTATAATTTCACCTTTATCTTTAGTTTTTAAGTCAAAATGCGTCCATTTTCCCTTTTCTGTCTACACACTGTGTCTGCTTGTAAGTACTCTGTGTGTGTGCACTCCGGAACATGCTCCACTGCTCGGAAACAAGCAGTGTGACGACGACGACAGGGGCGCAGGGGGATGGCGGACCGGTATTTTTCAGTGGCCGTATAGTACAGAATATAATTATTAGTATCGCAGTACTATACTAATACCAGTATACCGTACAACTCTAGCATGGACAAGTACTGACTGGCATTCAAGGAGCAGCGCTGCTTCTGTGCTGGTTAGCAATGATCTGCCTTATGGTTTGCGCCAATACACAATATGCAACAATTTTAGCTTCACCAGTCGACTGTTGCATCACCTGAAGGTGAATGCAAGGAGAAAGACCCAGTGGAAATTTATTTAAAATCTCTTGCATTGGATTTACACAAATCATATTTAAGCTCTGTTGCTTTTCATCCTAATAACTGTAATTTCCCTACACTTGTCCCAGCGGAATTTTGCGTGGCTTGTTGATATTTGTGGAGGATTTGTGTACACTAGGCAGATGTTTCATCATAATCACCTCCACCACCAGATTCTATATTTAACTGAAAGCTTGAATTAAATATATCATTGGTGGGACAAAAGAGGGATGCAGCACACATCAAATAGGCAGAAACAGAAAATATTTGTTTTGATGGAGCTCCCATGAACAACTGATTGGTTAATGCACGCCTCAGCTATGGTTTTGTATTATAATATAAATGATAAATGGGTTGTACTTGTATAGCGCTTTTCTACCTTCAAGGTACTCAAAGCGCTTTGACACTACTTCCACATTTACCCATTCACACACACATTCACACACTGATGGAGGGAGCTGCCATGCAAGGCGCCAACCAGCACCCATCAGGAGCAAGGGTGAAGTGTCTTGCTCAGGACACAACGGACGTGACGAGGTTGGGGCGGTTTAGCTCGGTTGGTAGAGTGGCCGTGCCAGCAACTTGAGGGTTGCAGGTTCGATTCCCGCTTCCGCCATCCTAGTCACTGCCGTTGTGTCCTTGGGCAAGCCACTTTACCCACATGATCCCAGTGCCACCCACACTGGTTTGAATGTAACTTAGATATTGGGTTTCACTATGTAAAGCGCTTTGAGTCACTTGAGAAAAGCGCTATATAAATATAATTCACAATTCACTACTAGGTGGGATTTGAACCAGGGACCCTCGGGTTGCGCACGGCCACTCTTCCACTGCACCACGCCGTCCCAATATCAATACAAAATAACAAAAGCACGGTTAGAAAATAAAAGACATGCTATACTTTGTGTTGTGTGCATCCTGTTTGGGTGTTAAGGGAGTTACACTTGGAGAGGGTTCATACATTCGGGAGTCAGAGTCTTTGGGAGCACAGAATGCAACATGGCCTTTCTGTTTCTCTCGACCCCTCACAATTCAAGCAGTGACCCACACTCCCAGCAGAAGACACACAAGTTGTTGCACAACACTGTAATGGGCCAGGGTGAAAGTAAACAAGAGCAGATAAGCAGCGATTCAGAGGGACGCCAGCTGCACGTTGTAATCTCTTTACATGTTCGCTTTCTTCTATTGAACTTTTATCTTATCAGCCCAACGTCTTCTGCAAGCATTCCTTCTCAGTCGCCCTCTTTCCCTTTCTGCCTTCACCCGGTTCCAGCTCTCAGTGCGCGCACACACACACACCCAAAACATGCTCAGACAAAAGAAATCATACTTTGATATGTTGCCATCTCGGCCAAAATAAAAACCTCCAAGCTGCTGAGAGATGAGTTGCTGTGCAGCCTGACATTACTACAGCTAATCTGAACTGGCTGGTTTACTCCCTTGGTGATAACTTGTACTTATGACAGTTTGAATGCATTAGTTTAGTTTTACACATTCACTGTCTACACCTTTGGCTGCTATGTTGTAAACCAGTGGTCCCCAACCACCGGGCCGCGGCCCGGTACGTGGGCCGATTGGTGCCGGGCCGCAGAATTTTTTTTAATTATTATTATTTTTTTATTATTATTATTTTTTTTAAATTATTAAATCAACATTAAAAAAAAACACGTGATAAACTTACAGTTAGTGCACCAACCCCAAAACCTCCCCTTTTCATGACAAAAACCTCCCTTCTTCATGACAAAGAAAAAAAAAAAATTCAATTCGATTTTTGGGTATAACGATTCGATTCAGAATCGATTGTCAATTTAAAATGATTCTCGATTAAAAATTAATACTTTTTTAATAAATTTAAGTGCCAGTACTATGATTAACTGCGTTCGTCTGTAAAATTGATAAACAGCTCTGATAAATTTCTGTATTACTTCTTTTTAAAAAAAACATTTTTTATTTGATAGAATTCTACCCAAACATTTAATAAAGTGACTGGAAAAGACATATTTTGGGAAAAAAATAAAAAAATATATATATTGGATTTTTTTTTCTTCGATTAAGAATTTTTAGAATTGTGATTCATTGAAAAAAATTAAAAATTCGACACCTAAAATAAATAGTATCATTTGTCATTTAAATGTTTATAAGGACACTTATGCATAAGATTGTAGAAAACAAAAATATATAGATCACCTTACAACAAAAATATATTTATCCACAGTTTTTTATTCTTTAATAGAAACGATTTAAAGTCCATCAATTTGCCTGAAATTTAAACTATAAACAATTTTTGACCGACTTGACCCATTTGATAGTAAAACATGAATTAATTAAACTTATACATTGAAATTGATCAGCAACTTCAACTTAAGAGCACAATATACAAAACACTTCAATCAGCAAAGCGATTATTATTTTTATTTTTTTATGATAATTAGGAAGTCAATATGACGAAACATTGAGCGTGGTTTGCACTGCGCAGCTTTTTGTAGCGGGGTTTGAAGCAGGACACTGCATGATAATGATAAAGCTTGTTCCCTGAAGTCACAGCAGTGGAGTCCATCTTTAACGATGGTAAATGGCCGGTCGTCCAGCGCCATCATTTTCAAGAAGAAATTACAGATTACTGTGGAGATGGGGACAAGCCTCGGATCTATCTTTTAAGTCTGGCTTTGGGCAGCTTCTTTATTCCTTGTCTACATTAAGCCGGATAACTTCATCCATCAATCCATTTTCTACCGCTTATTCCCTTTGGGGTCGCGGGGGCGCTGGAGCCTATTCCGGATAACTCTTTAAACAAATAATTATGTAGCCTAAGCACTGTGTCAGCTACACTAAACCTTGGTTTAAGGTTCTCCTTCTTGGATATTTTTTACACGGGTAAGTGCACATTTTATTTCTTGAATCTCCGGCTCTTAGCTCATTGATCATTTACAAACTGAGTTCGGGGAGGAAGTGACGCCAAAAAGGCTGCGCCCTACACAGTAACTGACGACAGAAAAAACGCCAGGCAGCTTCATAACAAGCGATTTCGTAACTTGGAGGTAACCACTGAAAAGATGGAGGCTATTCATCCAGACACGCCCGTGTTTCTCCTTCTTCTACATGTATAGACGCTTGTCGGAATCACACATGAATACCTTAAGAGAAGGAAACGGGCGATTGCAGCTATTTGGGATACAACACGTCTCAGGCGGCAACATAGCAATGTTGATCGATGGTTTTGGATAAGGCCTGGTGGAATAGGTTTGTCAACGAGTGTGTTGTGCCAGCTAAAGGGCAAGAGAACTTTCGAATGTCAAGGTCAGCTGCGATTCTACTTATCAAAAAACTTTGTCCATTTGTGGAAGGAGAGACATCGAGAATGCGGGCTTCTGTGGACGCGGGATGACTACAGAAAACAGCGAATGCATTTGGATTGGCAAAGCAAACTGTCAGTTATTGTCTGCCATGTATGTCGAGTGATTACTCAACGTCAAGTTTTGTACTCCATAACTATTGAGAAGCCATGAAGTGTTTGCGGCCATCAAGTACGACCGCCAATTCCAGCCTCCAAGCACAGTGTCCTGACCAGATATATAGATCCCTAGATTGATTGTTGTAAAATGTTCTTTATCACATTGTTTATTTTCACACGTCCATTCAAGATATGATTCATGTATTATGGCTCAGGTGTGATTCATTACAATCGTCTAACAGCTGCTGATGGTGAGGCAAGCAAGCTTTACTGTTAAAAGAAATGTGGCAATAGTCTACATCAGGGGTCTCATACATGCGGCCCGCGGGCCAATTGCGGCCCGCAAGACGTTATTATGCGGCCCTCACTTTGATATGACAATTTAATGTTGGTGCGGCCCGCGAGTTTAATATGAACGGCGCTTGACAGCGTCATACTTGCCCACGTCCCCAATTTTTCCGGGAGACCCCTAAATTTCAGGGCACCAATTCTTTCGAAGCCAACGCTGTTACAAATATGTGCCAGATTGTGAACCCACACCAAAAAAGAATGACAAACACATTTCGGGAGAACATCCGCATCATGACACAACATAAACACAACAGAACAATTACCCAGAATCCCATGCAGCCCAGACTCTTCCGGGCTACAATATAAACACCCCCGCTACCACCAACCCTCCACCCCCCACCCTCCCTACTTGCGTCGGTTGAGGTGTTGTATATTGTAACCAGGGAGAGTCAGGGCTCCAAAGTTTTCTGGGTATTTGTTCTCTTGTGTTTAAGTTGTGTTAGGGTGCGGAAATTCTCCCAAAAAGGGTTTGTCATTCTTGTTTGGTGTCGGTTCACAATGTGGCGCATATTTGCAACAGTGTTAAAGTTGTTTAAACGGCCACCCTCAGTGTGACCTGTATGGCTGTTGAACAAGTACGTCTTGCAACCACGTACGTTGTTCTGTACAAGTCTAGCCGGCTTAGTGCAGAAGGGACCTCAGTTGGCAAGGGTCCTCTTTGGCTTCCAGGTGGCTGATACGGTTTGATGTGTTTGAGCGTTATGATTCCTCCCCGCTTAGTGGAATGTTTGCTAAACATGTGTTGCAAAACAGCATGTGAAACATCTTCCTCTGAAACACCACACGATCAACGCCATGTTTGTTTATGACAGGCCGTTACAGCAAACTGAGCTTAGCTACCAAATGTAGGAGAAAAGGAGCTCTTGACTGGCTCACCCTTACCCACTTGCAGCTCAGTACGGGTAATCTTGCCTCATCGGAGCTTTTTATTAAATTACCAGATTTATCGGTATGACGTCATAATTCCTCATATCGGACCTATATTTATTTATTTAACAACATTTTTTCCTCCAATCCTTGTTATATAGAAGCGGGCAACTCCAACTACTGCTTTATCATATGTTTGTACATAATTGTGTCCACTTATTAACTTGAACAAATACTTGTGAGTATTTGAGAAGTAAATACAAACATATACCAAAGTAGAAGATATTATAGTACGTACAGCAAGACGGTGGGCAACACAAAGAAAAGTATTTGGGAGATGAAGACAGCAAAAGTAGATGAAGAGGTCCACTCTTTTTTTGACAGTAATGTTTTCCACCACTTGGGGCTTTGTGAGGACCAAGGGTGTTTGCAAGGGGTTACGGGTCAGCAAACTGGGAAGACTCCCTCCCCCAGTGCACCCACTGACGCACCATGGCAGAAGGCCTCAGCTCTCCACCACAAACAAACAGCAAGATGTCTAAGCAACACGTCACCGAGCTTTTAATTGCTTGTTCCTGTCTCTTTCTCTCCTCCCCTTCCTTCACTCACACACTCACCTTCCTCTCCACTACCCCCTTACCCAATTTCTTTGTTTTCTGGCATCTCCATTTTCTCCTCCACCCCCCAGCCCCCCGCATGTTTTTGTCTTTTTTGTCATAGCTCAATTTGCATTAAATTGATTTCTTTCTTTGAACATAGCCCCAAGACCACTTCATTAGGTACAGCCACACAATCGGTTGGGATCCAATAGAAGAACAACATTAAAATATTGCTCTTACAGAGATAACTGATGTTTAGAATTTAAGATACCGAGCTTTTGTATTGGATTTTGATAAAGGGGCTACTATTGATTGATTTTTGTACTGTGAGAATTATGTATTTTTTTTCCATGTCTCTCTTGTTTCATCATTTTTGTTGACTTTTTTTTTTGTTTTCGATCATCACAGCACTGTTGTAACTGGGTATCAAGTCCAGAGCCCCTGGACACTCCTCTGGACTCCATGCTGCCAGACTGCCCACGCGTCTCTGCAGGTATCAAACCTAAATAAACAGTCTCACAGTGTACTACTCACTCTTGATTTAGTTTAACAGTGAGTTTTATTTCAGCCTCAGAATTGAAATGCAAACACAATACTGATGCTTGACGGAAACTAGAATTTGGCAATGTGATTTAAGAAGTGAAGCAATGTTTTTGGTCACACCCTCGGTGCATGAGTATAATTTTAGATAACGCATATCAGTGTTTAGCTGTGTTCACATTCTTTGGGAAGGGACTGAACGAAGTAAAGCTGTGTGATTTCTGATAGCCTTTGCTACATCCTGTTGACTGCATAATGAAAAGTGAAGAGAGTGAATGAAGAGTAGCAGAGAGAGAGAGGTGTTCTCTTGTGGTTTGTGCAGCCCTTTGAGACATTTGTGATTAAGGGCTGTATAAGTAAACGTTGATTTAAACTTTGTGTTAGAAATATAACTTTCCTTAAAGTTTGAACTGCATATGTTGAGTAGCCGCAGTGTTGCTAGTGACTTACATAAATTAAACCAAAGTAACCACCATATTTTTCAGACTATAAGGCGCACTTAAAGTCCTTTAATTTTCTCAAAATTCGACAGTGCACCTTATAACCCGGTGCGCCTAATGTACGAAATAATTTTGGTTGTGCTTACTGACTTCAAAACTATTTTGTTTGGTACACGGTGAAATGAGAAGTGTGACCAGTAGATGGCAGTCACGCATAAGAGATACGTGCGGACTGCAATATGATAGCAGTCACACATAAGAGATATGTGTAGACTGCAATATGACTCAAGCAAACAACACCAAAATGTGTTATGACCCATTGAAAATATAGAACATTAGACACGGCTCTCAAAAATCTATCAAAATGTTTTAGTACGACTTTGGTAAAAGCCACACCGCTTGATGGATTGTACTGTGCTTCAACAAACGAGTATTAGTATGGTGCGTGTATCAGGTGAGACATTATTATCTGGCGTTTTGTTTCGCAATATTATGCAAAAGCAACTTTTCTTACCTTCTGTGCGTGCGTCCGCCTTTGTTGTGTGTACCGATACCGTACTCGATAAGCTTCTTCTTGTTCTCTATCTTCTTGTTATGGGACATCCATCCTCCACTGATGCCATTTCTAATATAAAGTCGTGTAAAATTCTTACTTATATCTGTCAGTAAACTCGTTGTGAAAGCGCTAAAACTTACCGGTGTAGTGAGTTTACATTATTCACCCAAGGAACTTTAGTTATTAGAGTTCCGGTCGGACAGTTTTTCACGGGACACATGTCCAGTGTTGTTGTTGCACTAGTGAGCCACGGATGAGGAGATGCTGCTCCGTTATTGATTGAAGTAAAGTCTGAATGTCATTAAAACAGTTAGCTCCATCTTTTGACTCTCATTCCACTCCTGTCTTTGCACGCAACACCGGTACAACACAGATGACGGAGAAAAGACGCTGCCGAAGTTGAGCCACGTAAATAAGACCGCCCACAAAACGGCGCATCCGAAAGCGGCTGTCAGAAAGCTACTTGAAGATATTCTGTAAAACATAATCTATGCAACATTTTGACCAAAGAGCCACCATTACATGTTATGTAGACCACAATGAAGTGTTTTCAATCTAGAAAAAAATTATAATATGACCCGGTACGCCCTTTGCATGAAAATAGACCTGACTGGACCCACTCATCGGCAGTGCGCCTTATAACCCGGTGCTTAATTACAAGTTACTTAATTGCTTACATTTTCTTCGCCAGAGTTTTTCACAAACGTTAATATTTTTGTCCTTACCTGACAAACTCAATGTCTTTATTTTTAGCTAGAAAATGCTTGTTTCTTCTTTTTCTCCATTGTTTTTTATGTTTGTGTTGCTGGCTGCTTAGCGTGTATTAAAGCAGAGGCGCTAATGGGATTTTTGAAGTGGGAGGACCAAACTCGGCAAGTACTTTGTTAGTTGTTTACACATCCCCCATGCCTTCACCAAAATGTTTGGTTCAAACATCTTTACGATAACTACTGTAAACAACAATATATGTCCTTGAGCAAGACACTTTACCCACCTGCTCCCAGTGCCACCCACACTGGTTTAAATGTAACTTGGATATTGGGTTTCACTATGTAAAGCGCTTTGAGTCACTAGAGAAAAGCGCTATATAAATATAATTCACTTCACTTCACTACTGTTCTTAAATAATTAGAGATGTCTCGATTCCGATCATGGGATTAGATCAGGAATCGATATTTGCCTTTTTTTTTAACTGAATGGCTGATGAGCCGCTGAGGCCAGTCGATCTTTCCTCACCTGTTTCGCAGTGTTTAAATGGCTAAAGATTGGCGTCTTGCAGAAAACAATGTGTTAAAAAGGATGCAAGCACAGGGAGACATAATTGTATTTCCGGATTCCTTCATACACACATGCAGGAGTTGCATGAATTCTAGGAGGCTGCATGTCTTCCCAGAACACCGGCTCAAATTTGAAAAGAGGTTCAACGAAAGTATTGTCTATCCACAATTTCCAAAATACTAATGCTTGCAAGTCACCACTATCGGCGCAAAATGAAAAAAGTTTTCACTCCTCGAGATGTGAAAACAATACCAAATATATCTTAAAATAATAACACAAAGTGACTTGTATGAGTTGCTTTAATATAAATAAAGGTTTGTAAATAGTAAAATCTCAGATTACTAGTTACTAGTGTTGTCCCAATATTTTGGTACCAATACCAAAATTATATTGATTATTTCCGTTACTTTTCGGTACTTTTCTAAATGAAGGGGACCACAAAAAATATTGTTTTTATTTTAACAAGAAATCTTATGGTACATTAAAAATTACTTATTGCAAGTTTGTTCTTAAATAAAATAACAAAAACATACAAGACAACTTGTCTTTTATTAGTAAATGAGCAAAAAAAAGGCTCCTAATTTAGCTGCTGATGTATGCAATAACATATTGTCATTTATCATTCTATTATTTTGTCAAAATTATTAAGGACAAGTGGTAGAAAATGAATTATTAAGCTACCTGTTTATTTACGGTTAATATCTGCTAACATTTTCTATCTTCACTTCTGTTAAAATTTAATAATCACTTATTCTTGTGTTGTTTGATACGTGGATGATACAACAAATTTGGGTATCAATCTGATACCAAGTCGTTACAGGTTCATACATTGGTCATATTCAAAGTCTTTATGTGCCCTGGACCGTATTTACTGAGTTTATAAACATAATACAAATTTATAAAAAAAAGAAAGAAGACGTTGTGATGCCAAAAAATAGTGATGTAATCATAGTAGCATCGACTAGATACGCTACTGTACTTGATATCATTACAGTTGATGTTAGGTGTAGATCCACCAATGGCGTTTGTTTACATTTTGACGCCGGTGAGCTACAGTGTGTAGTGAAGCATGTTTAGCTATTCCTCGTCCTGCAGGCATGGTACTTGTTTGAAACATACTTTATTTGTCGCCATGGAGGCGAGGATTAGTGATTTAGAAGTAGCTAAAACACTGCAGACTGGGGCTGGACTTTAGCCGCTAGCTAGCTAGCCATGTCTTTAAAGCACCTCTTACGGTGGGCGTTTCTGTGTTATAACTTCACCTTTATCATTAGTTTTTAAGACAAAATGCATCCATTCTCCCTTTTCTGTCTACACTCTGTCTGCTTGTAAGTACTTCAGTGATTGTGCACTGCTGAACCTGCTTGTCTGCTCGTTAACCAGCAATGACACGATAAGACTTTGATTGATGAAACCTTTTATTAGTAGATTGCAGAGTTCAGTACATATTTCGTACAATTGACCACTAAATGGTAACACCCGAATAAGTTGTTCAACTTGTTTAAGTCGGGATCCACGTAAATCAATTCATGGTACAAATATATACTATCATCGACAATGGGGGCGCTGGGGGGTGGCGGACTGGTACTTTTCAGATATGATTCATTAGTATCGCGGTACTGTACTAATACCGGTATACCATACAACCCTACTAGTTACTGAAAAACGTGGTTGTATTACCGTACGGGCATCATCAAATATGTCACTGCACATTGTTGTCTAGGTTCAGGTTTCAGGCACAGCTGCCAATCAAGCCATGCTGGTTATTGTGTAAGTAGACAACATTGTAGTGTTTCTTTACACGGTTTTGGATTGCTGGGCTGATCTTAGAATCCTTGTCAGAGAAACTGAAGCGGTGGCAGATTATCTTGAAGCGCAAATCCACAGTGTCCATCTACATATGCAACCCTAATGTTTCGTAAGATGCTGTTTTTATTTCCATCGTTTTTGTATCACCGTCTTCTCCAATTTTTTTTTTTCTTTTCATCATCCACTCCCTCGGCTACATCGATAATCCTGTGGTGTTTGGCTTCCTGTCCCCGTGCCCTCTCTGTGGCGGACTGGCCTTGATGATGTCACGCCCATCAGGAGAAAGTGTTCTTAATGTAGGATTAGGGATGAACGCTGTAATCCTCAACATGACCATTGATAAGAGACGGTGATTGCAAGCGTTGTTGGAAGACTGACACACATCAGGCTCGCATGCAAAGCACACACAACTACAAAAAGGACATTCAAGCCTGATAGAAACCAAGGAATCGGTCGCAGCTCTTAATGTGCCTATTTTAACCTTACATGTGTGGACTACACAAGTTCTATGTATGACATATTTTGGTCCTGCATGGGGACACTGTGTTATCCCCGCCCCCATTGCTCTACTGTGACATCCTTGTGAAAGTATAGGTCATTTTTCACATGCCCCACATGTCACTGAATACCCATCTACACCGCTATCTCATCTCGACCACTAAAGCGACATGTTCCACACGGTGCTATGTGGGTGGTACGTATCGACATCTAACGGTGAATCAGCTCCTTCAAATGTCAGCGAGGCTTCAGTGTAAAACCCATACTGTATTTCATCTTCAAATGTCACTTCTACCGTGATGTGTAATGCCTCTTCCCAGCGACCATTGCTAAGTCTAGACATCCAGGTCGCACTTTATGAAACATGGCAAGAAAGGTTTGGTGTGAACACCGTTTGACATGATGTCCATCTGCATGTGGACCCTATTGACTTATGCTTTATTGACTTTCGCTACTTTAACAATGCTGAAAAGACGTGGGGATCAGGCCTACTAACAAAGCTGCCAACTCAGCTTGTCTCTGGTCTTTTGGTAGCTGCTTCTAATGTCAAAGGTTGACTCGGTTGTCTTTGAGTCCTTGGCAGCTTGGCAGCTTTGCAGCCAGCGGCCATTGTGGCGAGGGCCGCGGCAGAGGTGAGGAGGTTGAGAGAAGGTTGAGGGAAGCCTGTCATGGCGCCGTGGGCCTCCACTTCAATCTGCAAACATCGAGCTCCCAGCAGTCACCTCTTCTGCTGCAATGAATGATCCAGTCGGGTTTGCTATGCAAAGAGTATGCAGCATGTTTGTGTATAGTTGGGGGTTGTCACAGTTCGCAGTATTGCTTGGATTTTACTGATGTCACAACCCGTTAAACTTGTGTGGTGGTCAAGCGAGACCCGTTGAAAATGCATGGTGGTCAAGCGAGCTCTGTTCTCAATGGGTATTCAGCATCATTTAACCTTTCTCGAAGAAAAAATGCCCTATGCTTAGGACTGGGCGACATACGCGATATATCGTGGGTTTGTCTCTGTGTGATATAGAAAATGACTATATTGTAATATTCGAGTATACGTTCTCACGCAGTTGCTTTTAGCTGCGGGCATTACACTACAGGCTCTTCCCACTCCTTCTTCTCTCTCCTTCTCACAGGCAGCAAGCGCACAAACTTACATACGTCGCATACTGTCACGTCATACGTCACATACAGTACGTATACGCCCTCACGGAGCAGAGAGGTAGCAGCGTGGCTAACGTTAGCTGTGATGCTAGCGGAGAAAGAAGGTGCGAATCTGGTAACAAAAAGGAAGAATCAATTCCCAAGAAAAACAGCACGGGGTCCATCGTCTGGCGGTGGTTCGGCTTCAAGCGGGAATATGTCGAATCGACAACTTTAATTTGTCAAGTGTGGGGCACAAGCGTTGCTACCAAAAGTAGCATTACTGCTAATATGTAGCATCATTTGAAAAGTCACCTGCTAATAACTGTTTAATAAATACAGTTTTGGTCAATTGACTTAGTTGTGATTTCCCTCTCTGCATGAAAGTTTAAAATGAGTATATATTAATGCAGTATGAACAAGAATGTTTTAATGTAAACACATAGAATCATCATACTGCTGTGATTATATGCATCAAGTGTTCATTCAAGGCTAAGGCAAAATACCGAGATATATATTGTATATCGCAATATGGCCTAAAAATACCTAGTATTAAAAAAAAGGCCACCCCTACCTATGCTTGTGTTGTTTTCGGCTGTACGAATCGTCCAAATCTCGAAAAAGATAAACATTGTTTCCGAGTTCCTCGAGAGGCAAATAAAAAGGGCGGAAGAGTGCTTGCAAGATTTTATAAAACAAAGAGAAAAGCAAGTCACACTCCAGTCCAAGGGAGCAGAGTCGAAGAATTCACAAGTTTCGAGTGGTCACTTTGTAAATGGTTTGTTTGATACTCTTTTAACGTTTAATATTTCCCATTAAGGTATTATGTTGATATTATTTGTCTTTCTTAAACACACATTTGCAACAAGTGTTTCAAAAATCACCAACTCGCCGAGTCTTAAGTAAAAGAAAGCAAATGTGAGCAAAACCTAAAAGGGTTCAGCTTTTACCATTGGGAGCAATCATGTATGACGCTTTCAGCACATACACAATGTTGACTTCTATAGTTATATTTTGATAAAAAAGCATGAATGAATCTTTCAGCAAATACACAATGTTAACATCTAGTTATATTTTGAAAAAAAATGGGGAAAAACACGCTACTTGTAAACGGTGCATGCAACAGCAACAAACGTGGCTTTAGACGCAAAATTAAATCATGGAATGCAACCTTACCCGAGCAAGAACGATCTGTTCCATTGCATAGTTGGAATTTTTGCTCATATTTGCTTTATGCAAGAAGACTTAAGCCTTTTTTTGTACTCAGATAGTGTCCTTGGTCGACCACCGATGGTTTTCACCCCCGGAAAGAAGTCAAGTTTTGGAATACAATCAATAGCTTTTCAGCCCCAGAAAACAAAAGTCCCTCCCTTTTGGAATATTGACAAGTTTACCTGTTTAGTGCTGAATAAAAAGATGTGATTCAAACTAACAAGCAGGGATTGGAATCGAAAACCGGTTCTTGTTGAAAACCCGTTCCCAGGGTTTTGATTGTTTGGAATAATTTACCAGTTTTGGCACAAATGCTGAAGGGCTATTCACAAGAAAGGATGAAAACAGAAAAACTTGCAAAATAGTGGATATTTAATAAAAAAAACTACAGCCAGAAACATTAGTACACACAGCATGTGATAACTTGAAATAAAACACGCGTTTTCCATCCCCGCCCTCCAGAAGCTCATCGTCTGCTCACACTGCAGGTAACTAACTTACTAACACTGCCAATCATGTTAGCACTTCCTTTTAAAACCTGCTAATACTTACTGGAAATGTGAAATTAATGCTTGTCATGACGAGAGAGCGTCTGACTGGCTCAGAAGCTGCACGCCTCCTCCCCCTCTGAGAGGTCTTCTCCACAGCAGAGACACTGTAATTAGTCGGAATGATCTCATATCCTTCCTCAAAAAGCAGATATGCTTATTTTTTCTCCAAAAGAATGGATCATGTTCATAGTTGATGGTTATAAAATAGCACAATGGACAGTTCCTTTGAACTTGACTTGCTCGTATTTGTCACTGGCTGACATTATTTAATGTTCTTTTGATGGTCAGCTTCTTTCTTTGTAATTGGCACGGAATAATATATGTGTATTTTCTAATATTGATCCAGATGACAAAATATGGAAGCCAATAGTACTTTTTGCTTCTGTTTAGTTACTGTGCACTATAACCGCTTCATTTTGTTTAAAAAAACAATAATAAATACATTGCATTTAATTTGTATTTATTACATAATCTAATTTACAATATTATATTATTCTGCGATGAGGTGGCGACTTGTCCAGGGTGTATGCCGCCTTCCGCCCGATTGTAGCTGGGATAGGCACCAGCGCCCCCCGCGACCCCAAAGCGAATAAGCGGTAGAAAATGGATAGATGGATAGTTACTGTGCACTATAACCGCTTCATGTTGTTTAAAAAAAAGAAAATACATACATAGCATTTAATTTGTATTTATTACATAATCTGTTATACAATATTATATTATTCTGCGATGAGGTGGCGAATTGTCCAGGGTGTACCCCGCCTTCCGCCCAATCGTAGATAGGCACCAGCGCCCCCCGTGACCCCAAAGGGAATATGCGGTAGAAAATGGATGGATGGATGAATGATGGAATTTACAACGGTATTAGGACATTTTAAATGTTGTAAGATAAGCTTTATAAAAAATGTATTTCATAACTTAGATTTATATCGCACTTTTCTAAACAAAGCGCTCACAGAGAAGTGGGACTCATCATTCATTCACACATGGTGGTGGTAAGCTACATCAGTAGCCACAGCTGCCCTGGGGTGGACTGACGGAAGCGTGGCTGCCAGTTTGCGCCTACGGCCCCTCCGACCACCACCAATCATTCATTCATCATTCATTCACCAGTGTGAGCGGCACCGGGGGCAAAGGGTGAAGTGTCCTGCCCAAGGACACAACGGCAGCGTTTTTTTGGATGTCAATAGGTGGGAAGCGAACCTGCAACCCTCAGGTTTCTGGCCGGCCGTTCTACCCACTACGCCATGCCGCCCCATTTTGTTTACTTTAGTTACTTTTTATGAAATATTTTCAGTTCTATAGTCTATTGTCAAAGTATCGAATCGGAACTCGAAATAGGATCGGATCTATGACCAGAAAATTGGATCGGGATCAGAAGTCAAAAATGTTGATCAGGATGTAGTGGAATTTGTGACCTGTATACCATATTTTGTGTCTGTTTTAGTCCAAAAAGAAAGTCTATCTAAAAGCCTCTGAATCACTGGAAGAGCATACGTAGGGGAAAGTTGAATGTGTGGTCGCTCTAACCATTCTACAAAATGTTTTGATTGTTTGTTATGACTAAGGGATCCATGATTGTTGCAGAGCAGGCAGTTGGAAAACAACGGGACCTTGACACATGAGGGAAACATATAACAAGCCAGTAGACCAATATTATGACGGTGATTAGCATGATTTCGATCATCCACGTATCTCCGGAAGGATGCTGTCTGTTTGCATGGGCAAGTCAATCCAAACCTGTACTTTTTGATATTGGGTAAATACAACTTTCGTACTAAAACCACTTTGTTTGCTGTTTAAGCTTCGGACAATCCACCACAGGGACATCTTTAATATACCAAATTGTTTAATGTGAAGTGAATTATATTTAGAAAGCGCTTTTTCTCTCGAGACTCGAAGCGCTTCGCATTATGAAACTCATTACCTACATTTAAAAAAGTGTGGGCGGCACTCGGAGCAAGGTGGGTGAAGTGTCTTGCCCACCCAGCAGGAACAACGTTGAGAACTTGTTGAATTAGGTTCTGATGCTGAGCATCTCAAACATAACGTTAAGACACCATGCTTTTTGACAGCATTTAAACAATGTTGAGTTCTGACGTTGATTTGATCATTGAAATTTGGTCATTTCCCAACCAATTTTCTACAACACAAATACAACGTTGAAACAACATGCATTTTGAAGACGTTTAATCAATGTCAGGTTGTAACGTTGATTTGACCATTGAATTATGGTCATTTCCCAACTAACAACGTGGATTCAACGTTAGACATCAACGTTGTCTCAATTTACACAAAACTATTTTGCAGCGTTGTTTCAAAGTCAATTTTAAAGGACATGTATGTATAATCAACGTTGTATCAACGTTGAAACACCATGCTTTTTGAAGACGTTTATTCAATGTCAGGTTGTGATGTTGATTTGACCATTGAAATTTGGTTATTTTCTAACCAATGTTCTACAACACGAATACGACGTTGAAACAACATGCTTCTTGACAACGTTGAATCAATGTTGGGTACTGACGTTGATTTGATCATTGAAATTTGGTCATTTCCCAACCAATTTTCTACAACATAAATACAACTTTGAAACAACATGCTTTTTGAAGATGTTTAATCAATGTCAGGTTGTGACGTTGATTAGACCATTGAATTATGGTCATTTCCCCACCAACAACGTGGATCCAACGTCAGACATCAATGTTGTCTCAATTTACAGATAAAGTCAGTTTTAAAGGACATGTACTGTATGTATAATAAACGATGTATCACTGTCTTGTGCCTGCTGGGCAAGAACAAACAGCCGTGACAAGCATGACAAAAGCTGTATTGGTACCAGAAGTTTTTTTTTAAGGCTGAAATTGTTAAACTTCCATTGCTGCTACTTTACTTATCAGCCAGTTTTGGTTAGGATTCAGTTATTTTAATAGACATGTTTTATTGATAATGTTCATGTAAAGAAAGGCACATAGCCTAATCTTATTAAACATACATTAAGTATTTCACAGGCATTGTTAATGTAGCACGTCTGCCATATTTGGCAAAAAAAAAAAAAAAGAAGGTGTGTGGGTACTTTAAAAAATGCTTTTTGAGACTTTGGCACCGGGACAACTCAGACAGCCTTAAAGGGAAACATTTTGAAGGATTAGTCTTTGCTTCTTCTGCCTCTGCCTTTACTTCTCCTCGTGTGCTTCTTATGCCATACGTCTCCTCCCATCCTCCACATCCATCCTGCCTCCATGTGTGGTGCAGTGATGATATGATGACTGCGTTCTTTGCACCGCAAGATTTTTGGCAGAAGGAGAGGCAGTGCACATGAAGGAAGTTTGTCTGTAGTTCCCAATCATCTGTAAAGCAGTGCTGGTGCACGGTCAGAGCTACAATTTTTACATTTCTCGCAACTAGGATGTTTATCGCCAGTTCTTTTGAAAATCCATTTCAACTTGGACCTGAATCCCTCGTACTTGACTGCTGGTGTTTATTTTCAATTTGTTATGTTTAACCGTATTGCAAAATTGATTTTTTTCCTCATTTACTAGTCTATTTTTTGAGAGGGGCGCATACTACCAGAATTGTTTAATCCGGCCTATATGGAAAGCTGAATTAGTAGCCCTACCACAAAGCTGACATTAAACTTATTCTGAAAATTGAATGAAGTTAGGGAAGAGCTTAAAAAAACTGTCACTATGAGGCGGAAGGGAAAGAGTAAGGAGGAGTAAGAGTGGGTGACGAGGGATGGATGGCTGAATAGAAAAAGAAAAGCTGGTGCAGAATCACTATTACGCGATCCCATGCCTAACTTACTGTTTGAACAGTACACACATACACACTTCCTGTTGGGTGATTACTCATTGTCCAAGCTGATTATTAATTACAAAGGCTGAGCTCTCTGTATGTAAACACTGATTAATGGCTGACAAAAGTAAGTTAATGGCTTACCTGTACTTTAATTACCGAATGTGTTCAGTTACAAGCAACTTAACAAAACGCTGTAATTAAACTTAATGAGCTAAGGTAAGGGACTTACTTTGATTTAGTTCATGCATATTTGTCATTTTGATTACAAAGTCACAATGTTTGCCTATGTACCACTATTTTCCATTATTTATTTATTTTTTATTTCAGCTATGGGAGGGGTAGGGTTTAAAAAGTGATGCATGAAATGAAAGAGAAATCTCACTGCAGGTTTTTTTTTATACCAACAATTGTTAAAATTACCATAGTTTAATGCTTGAGTGGCATGATAGCAGTAGTTGACGTGATCCAGAGGTGCAGAAGACGGCTGAAAACAGCGTGCAGGTAGAAGGTATTTAATATATATATATATATATATATATATATATATATATATATATATATATATATATATGTATATATATATATATATATATACATATATATATATATATATATATATATATATATATATATATATATATATATATATATATAAAAGTGAGTGCAGCTGGGAGTGCAGCGGAAGCATAGAAAAAGCTTATGAAATACAGAGAACAACTAAACCCGAGTCATACCAAAGACAATAAAAATGGGACCCATTATCTCCCAGCTTGGCACTCAGCATAGAGGATTGGAATTGGGAGTTGAATTAACAAAAATTATTTCCGGGCGCGGCAACACTGCTGCTGACCACTGCTCCCCTCACCTCCCAGGGATTGATCAAGGGTGATGGGTTAAATGCAGAGACTAATTCCGTCACACCTAGTGTGTGTGTGACAATCATTGATACTTTGACTTTAACCTAAAGTAAACCTAACAAAATGCTAGTAGTCTAGTAGCATGCGAAAACAGCTGAACATTGATTACTAAACTTGCACATGGGCACTGGCAAACAAAGTAAAGGTGCTGCAAAGACATGTTACAGGAAATGGAAACTGTAGAAATAAGGGCGCCGAACAGGAACTAAACACCAAACACAGGAAAACACAAACACTTGACTAAAATGTCCAGCCTGGCAAGACACATACAACCCATTAGACCAGGGTCTCCCAAACTTTTGCAGTTTTTAAAATATATTTTCTCACTAGGTCCGAAACTGACAAAATCACATATTGCAACAACTTTAATGAATGAAAGAAAAGAGAAAAAGAACACAACAGGCAATAAATTATAACCACAGTCACCCTTTGCCAAAGAATGTGCTTCCATCGTTTAGCCTAAAAACTAACCCTGGCTTTGGAACTGCAGCACTAAAAACAGGCTGTTTCGCTCTAGTTTTGACAGTAACCCTCAACTGTCCGATCCACGCACTACTGACCATGAAACATCTTCTTGCTGCCGGCACCCCGTCTACACACACACACACACACACACACACACACACACACACACACACACACACACACACACACACACAAACACACGAACACACACACACGCGCGGGCTGACTGATGTTCGTGTGATGACTTGCTCCGAGAGGAAATACGGGCTCACTGAAATTAACCTCATCCCCTCTAACATCTGTGTTTTTTCAGCTTGGTTTTGTGGAAGTCCGCTCCCTCAGCAGACGAGCTCACGAGAAGTGTGTTTTCACAAATGCATTTCAATGTTTTCCTAGCCCAAATCCGACATGTCGCTGTCGTGTTGCAGGAAATACACCAGGTAAACTCTGGTGAACCGGATTTCAGCCTTTGACCTGGCTTTACTACTTTTGTTTCGGTTACATTTGTAATGGACCGTAGCACAATAATGCATGCATACTCCTGAGGATGCTCTGGATTCAGCAAACCATTGTCAAACCATTGTCAAAAGAATGCTTTGTTAAAATGTAAAGTGAATGCAATCATATTGGCATTTTACCGCTGAAATATGTTTGACAAATCCTGAAGTGTCAGATCAAGCATAATGAGGGTTTTGCAGTTTTTTTTGTGTGATTGCTGTGCCCTGAAATGCTGAAAATTTGTGGCAGCTTTTTTCTGAAATTTGAGGCAAAAGTTCCGTTTGAGGCTTTTATTCCATTTTTGGTCAGAAAACGTTGAATCGTCTTGTGAGTCTATTCATTTATCAAAATGTTTTATTCATTGTATACCGAACAGGCGTAAAAGTAGCTCATTGTCAAAATCCTGTACTGTTTCATTCAATTATAACTAATAGTAGCAATTAGAATTATAGAAAGAAAGCCCACCAAAGGCTCGCCGTTTGTCTGCTGTCTATCGTTGTCTACAAGTTCCAGATATTCTCCATTTTCATTTTACGCTTAACAAGTGTTTGTCCATCATAAACATTCATGTTCCGAAATATTTATCCTGACATGTTCAGCCCATTTGGGAACTGTAGCAGTATGTTGTTGGTAAATGAGAGACAATGATAGATAATTGTCACTCTTCAACATCTCTAACATCTAAATGCTGCCTTTTTACTGAATCAGAGTTGCAATTCTGTTTTTTATTGTCTTAGACTGAATAATTCAAGTTTTGATGAATAGAAGAGAATCAAAGTACTTTATAGATCCCTGGGGGAAATTCAGCACCACAGTTCGCTCACAATAAACAATGATAATACAAAATATTATAATATATATACTGTAAAATATTATATATATAATATATGATATATGAATAATATAAATATATTCTACATATATTCTACATTTAAGTGCAGTCAAGGAACATATGAATTATACAGTGTGATGGCTGTCAGTATGAAGGACCTCCTGTGTCGTTCTGTGTTGCATTTTGGTAGTCTGAGCCTTCCACTGAATGTGCTCATTCTCTCGGCAAGGTCCGAGTGTAGTGGGTGGGAGGTGTTGTCCATAATGGCTAGTAGTTTTGCTAGACTTATCCTCTTGTCACCACCGCTAGAGAGTCTAACTCCACTCCCACCACGTTAGTGGCCTTCTCTACCAACTTGTCCAGTCGGTTTGCATCCCTCGCTCTCGGCCCGCTGCCCCAGCAGGCTAAGGGTACAAGAAGGCGCCTGCCACCACCGACTCGTAGGACATCTTCAACGTCTTTGTACAGACTTTGAAGGATCCTAGCCTCCTGAGGAAGTAAAGGCGGCTCTGTCCCTTTTTGTAGAGTGCCTCAGCGTGTTTTGACCCATTCAGCTTGTTGTTGATGTGTACTTACTACCAGGTAATTATAATCTTCAACCATGTCCACGTCCACCCCCCTGATGGAAACAGGGGTCGCCGGAGTACTCTTCCTCCTTCCCAGGTCCACAACCAGTTCCTTGGTCTTCGTCACATTAGGCTGGAGGTGGTTCGTTCCACACATATATACATGCATGTAAATTAGGAAGCACTTATTTATATGTTACATTACCCAAAATGCTTTGTACCGTTGTAAGGATATAACGATATGAACAGGTATGATCACAGTTAGTATTAGTATTTCGTAAATGTTGAATGTGCTCATACCGTATTTTAACCAGGTTTTATTTAAGTATTATTTACTTATAATAAATTGACTGCATATACTACTATATTGTTCTAGGTTCTTAAGAGCCATATTTTTATTTGAGTGTGTTTTATCCATTTTCATTTGAAACATTTTAGAATGTCTTTTTTAATAAAGGCAAAATTACGTGACGTCATATGAGTTCACTCTGTTTTGTAGAAATCTTCGACCTTATTGACAAAATTGTGTTATATTCTTCTGAGAAAAGCTCGATCAACCTTTTCTAAGAGAGCACAGCCTGCAGGTTCAGTGTGCACAATTAAATACCTTAGTTGCTCAGTCAGTAATGTGTTTATAAAAGTTTGGACTGTAATACAGCGGTGTCCAAAGTTTCTGCATTGGGCTAAAAAAATGTGGCAGGAGCATAAAGCTGACTGGATGTAGGCAGGTAGGTATGTGTATATATATGTGTGTGTGTATATATATATATATATATATATATATATATATATATATATATATATATATATATATATATATATATATATATATGTATGTATAAACCCTGTTTCAATATGAGTTGGGAAATTGTGTTACATGTAAATATAAACAGAATACAATGATTTGCAAATCTTTTTCAACCCCTCTGCAATTGAATGCACTACAAAGACAAGATATTTGATGTTCAAAGTCATAAACTTTATTTTTTTTTTTTGCAAATAATAATTAACTTAGAATTTCATGGCTCCAACACATGCCAAAGTAGTTGGGAAAGGGCATGTTCACCACTGTGTTACATAACCTTTTCTTTTAACAAAACTCAATAAACGTTTGAGAGTAAACTAGTTGTTGAAGCTTTGAAAGTGGAATTATTTCCAATTCGTGTTTTATATAGAGTTTTAGTTGTTCAACAGTCCGGGGTCTCTGCTGTTGTATTTTACATTTCATAATGCGCCACACATTTTTGATAGGAGACAGGTCTGGACCGCAGGCAGGCCAGGAAAGTACCAGCACTCTTTTTTTTACCAAGCCACGCTGTTGTAACACGTGCTGAATGTGGCTTGGCATTGTCTTGCTGAAATAAGCAAGGGACTCCGTGAAAAAGACAGCACTTAGATGGCAGCATATGTTGTTCCAAGACCTGTATGTACCTTTCAGCATTAATGGTGCCTTCACAGATGTGTAAGTTACCCATGCCTTGGGCACTAATGCACTCCCATACCATCACAGATGCTGGCTTTTGAACTTTGCGCCAATAACCGTCTGGATGGTTCACTTCCCCTTTGGTCCGGATGACACGATGTTGAATATTTCCAAAAACAATTTGAAATGTGGACTCGTCAGACCGCAGAACACTTTTCCACTTTGCATCAGTCCATCTTAGATGATTTCAGGCCCAGAGAAGCCGGCGGTGTTTCTGGATGTTGTTGATAAATGGCTTTCGCTTTGCATAGTAGAGCTTTAACTTGCACTTACAGATGTAGCGATATACTTTGTTTAGTGACAGTGGCTTTTCTGAAGTGTTCCTGAGCCCATGTGGTGATATCCTTTAGACTACGATGTCGGTTTTTGATACAGTGCTGTCTGAGGGATCGAAGGTCACGGTCATTCAATGTTGGTTTCCGGCCATGCCGCTTACGTGGAGTGATTTCTCCAGATTCTCTGAACCTTTTGATGATATAATGGACCGTAGATGTTGAAATTCCTAAATTTCTTGCAATTGCACTTTGAGAAACGTTGTTCTGAAACTGTTGTACTATTTGCTCACGCAGTTGTGGACAAAGGGGTCCACCTTGCCCCATCCTTTCGTGTGAAAGACTGAGCATTTTTTGGAAAGCTGTTTTTATACCCAATCATGACGCCTACCTGTTCCCAATTAGCCTGCACACCTGTGGGATGTTCTAAATAAGTGTTTGATGAGCATTCCTCAACTTTATCAATATTTATTGCCACCTTTCCCAACTTCTTTGTCACGTGTTGCTGGCATCAAATTCTAAAGTTAATGATTATTTGCAACAAAAAAAAATGTTTATCAGTTTGAACATCAAACATGTTGTCTTTGTACCATATTCAACTGAATATGAGTTGAAAATGATTTGCAAATCATTGTATTCCGTTTATATTTACATCTAACACAATTTCCCAACTCATAAGGAAACGGGGTTTGTATATATATGTGTGTGTGTATTTTTGTACGAATATATATATATATATATATATATATATATATATATATATGTATATATATTTATATATATGTATATATATATATATATATGTAATAAATGTGAATAATGTGTGTGTGTGTGCGTGTTTATTTTCAGTTATTATAATAATATAATGCATATATTATTTAATAATTATTATAATTGAATACTAAGAGTGTGTAAAAGTTCAACTCCCACCTTGTTTACTTCCGTGACAATCTATTTAAAGCTTTGTAATCACTCAGTGATATCGAGCAGCTAAAAGTTAAACGTGGGTATGTGTTGAAAGATTGTTTTGCTCTTTTCCCCATCATGCCTTGCAAATAATTTAAATGGGTATAATTTAGAATCTTTCATGGTGATGGGATGTTTTTTTTTTAATAATATCCACAAAGTTCTGTGAACAGGTTATGCTATGTGTGACCATGTGTGTTGATTTATTTTTTTCTGCAACGCGACTTGTAAAGGTTGTGTGGATTGGGTCATATAAGTCAATGTTGTGCTTGTTATGTCAAGAAACCTATCATGGACACTGAACTGAATTTCTTACATTGGTGAAAATTTGCCACTTGTCTGACTCTTGGGTAATTAAACAATCCGTACGGGCTGGTTGCTTATTGAAATTGATCTTGTGCCGTTATCTCATTAAAGATGCCGCATTTGGCCCACCAGTCGGCGTTTGGACACTCCTGCTGTCCTATGTTGATTTTTAATGTGGAAAGAGTAGTCATGTTAGCATTTGACCCTGCTAGTGAACTAGCACTAGTCGTCAGTTAGTTAATCAAAATGTGGATGTCAGTCACGGTTTTTTGATAATTTTAATTTAAATCGGTGATACTATTCATTAGGCGTTTTACCGCGGTTACCATTAATCCATAGTTAATCGTTATCTCCCTACTCGGCAAAAAGTAATCATAAGTAGGTCTGAGCTACGCGGAAGGACGATAATTGTGTCGTCTGAGCAAAAAAGAGCTGATACATTGTTACATGTTGTTTCTGCTTTGTCTACATAAGAAACAAACATACGTTTCGATTGGACGGTTGAAGTGAATGTTTAGGGGCCACAGAAAAAATTGATAGGCGAAAATGATGCTGATTGGCCAAACTGTGGAAGTTGCATGCATTGGACAACGTTGTGAGGCTGCGCATAATTTGTGTGGATTGGTTGAATTTGTACAATCGCAATATCGCAAAATCCTGCAGGCACTGTATAAAGGGACTGTATAAGATCCCCTTGTTTCCTCCAATGTATGGGTTGGAAACTGAAGCTTTTTGAACCAATCCAGTCTTGACATTCATAACCTTGTTCCACTTTAAAGAAAAAATACATGCTACAAAAATATCCTGACATTTCCTTCTATTGACCCAGTGAATTTCATATTGTCTTCTAAGAAACTTGGTGGGATGGATGACTTGAAAAGAAGCTGACACCATGCATGTGTAGATGCAGAGTGAGATGCCCTCAGTCCATTGTCGTGTCACAGTGGTATTACCATGGTGACAGGGCAATCTGATCCATCATGTAGGTTGCCTTTCTCATGGGGACATTTCCTTTGAATCAAACACTCGACCACTTTGATTCACCTCCTTGATTCCATTCTTGAGAACTGTCCCTGTTTATTGATCGCAGTCAGCGCTTTGATATGTGTCCTCCTTGTATCTCCTCCTGCATCAGGATTATCAAAGATATGCCAATGTAGTTCGATAGACAAGCCATTCCTGCATGACTAAGACAAGGGTTTCTGCCATTTGATTCTTACCAGACAAATAGAAAAGATGAAGGTACTCAATATACTGTACTCAACAAAACTGAATGACTTACTGGAAAGTCAAGTCAAATTACATACAGTATGTTGTTGTGTTGGTTTATTGTGAAACCGATTCACCAAAAAGGGTACAGTTATTAAAAGAAGACTGACGTTTTGGAGGTTGTTTTGATTCATTTGTTGGCATTTTGAATTATTAGAAACACAACTGTCAGTGGGATGCGGTACGCTAATACAGTAGGTACAACTTTCTGAAAACTGCAACCACCATGATATAAATGTGTTCAATTAAAGTTTAGGACAGTGTCAAACTGAAATCCTTGTCACACACTACACTGTCATCTATAGAATGTTGACAGTTTCATTTGAGCGAACATGATTACCGTCTTTTTCGGACTGTAAGGCGCACTTAAAATCCTTTCATGTTGTAAAAATTGATAGTGCACCTTACAGCCCTGTGCGCCTAATGAATGGAATAATTCTGGTTTTGCTTACCGACCTCAAAGCAATTTTATTTGACACATGGTGTTATGATAAATGTGACCAATAGATGGTAGTCACACATAAGAAGAATGTGTGGACTGCAAGATGACACCAGTAGATAACACCAAAACTTTAAATGTTCCATTGAGAATATACTGTAGAACAGTGGTTCTCAACCTTTTTTCAGTGATGTACCCCCTGTGAACATTTTTTTTAATTCAAGTACCCCCTAATCAGAGCAAAGCATTTTTGGTTGAAAAAAAGAGATAAAGAAGTAAAATACAGCACTATGTCATCAGTTTCTGATTTATTAAATTGTACAACAATGCAAAATATTGCTAATTTGTAGTGGTCTTTCTTGAACTCTTTGGAAAAAAAGATTAAGAAAATAACAAAAAACTTGTTAAAATAAACAAGTGATTCAATTATAAAAAAAAAAAATCTACACATAGAAGTAATCATCAACTTAAAGTGCCCTCTTTGGGGATTGTAATAGAGATCCATCTGGATTCATGAACTTAATTCTAAACATTTCTTCACAAGAAAATAAATCTTTAACATCAATATTTATGGAACATGTCCACAAAAAAATTTAGCCGTCAACACTGAATATTGCATTGTTGCATTTCATTTCAGAGTTAATGAACATACATTCACATTTTGTTGAAGTATTATTCCATGAATATGTTTATAAAGGATTTTTGAATTGGTGCTATTTTTAGAATATTTTTAAAAAATCTCACGTACCCCTTGGCATACCTTCAAGTACCCCCAGGGGTAAGCGTACCCCCATTTGAGAACCACTGCTGTAGAACATTACACACAGCGCTCAAAAATCTATCAAAATGTTTTAGTACGACTTTGACACCACACCGCTTGATGGATTGTCGCCGCATTAAGGCTACCCTAGTCAGACATACGAGTCTTACTATGGTGTGTGTATAAGGACTGCAAAATGGCACCTATTAGCAGACATATTATCTGGCGTTTTGTTTTGCAATATAATGCGAAACCAACTTCTCTTACCTTTTGGTACCCGCTGATCTGTATTTGGGATCTGCATTGATCCTGAAATTTCGCTTGCGTCCGCCAATGTAGTCCGTGTGGACGACGTAGTGGATACGCTTCTTCATTTTCTTTATCTTCTTGTTATGGGACATTCATCCTTTGCTGTTGCCATTTCTAATATAAAGTAGCATAAAGTTCTAACGTATATCTGTCAGTAGACTTGCTATGCCATCCATTCACCCTTGCTATGAAAGTGCTAAAAATTACCCGCGTAGTGGTTTTACATAATTGACCCACATAACTTTAGTTATTAGAGGGTTTCTCGTCGAACGGTTTTTCACAAGACACAATTCCGGTGTTGTTATAGCACTCAGGAACCACGGATGAGTGGATGCTGCTCCGTTATTGATTTAAGTAAAGTCTGAATGTCATTAACACAGTTAGCTCCATCTTTTGACACTTCTTCCACTCCCGTCCTTGCACGCTACACCACTACAACAAAGATGACGGGGAGAAGACGCTGTTGAAGGTGAGCCACATAAATAAGACCGCCTACAAAACGGCGCATCCTTAAGCGACTGTCAGAAATTGACTTGAAAATGATCCGTAAAACATCATCTATGCAACATTTTGACCAAAGAACCACAATCACATGTTAGGTAGACCACAAGGAAGTGTTTTAAATGTAGAAAAAATATATAATATGACAAATTTTTAATGCGCCTTATAATCTGGTGTGCGCCTTATAATAGAACTGAACTGGGCAAGAAAGCATTTAGGTTTTCAGCACCGAATGCTTTGAATAACCTACAATCTGATCTTCAACGTCAAACCCTTGTTACCTTAAATGAGTTTAAAGCTCCTGTGAAAGGATTGCAGCCTACCTTGTCTGTATGCACATGTGTTATGTGAGCAAGTTTTAATGTTGTAAATTTGATGTTTTATGTTTTGTTTACTGTCTTCAATGTTACATTGCTGCTCCCCTCTTGGCCAAGTCTCCCTTGGAAAAGAGATCTGTGATCTCAATGGGATTTTACCTAGTTAAATAAAAGCAAAATAATAATAAAATAAATGAAACAAATTTAATCTGGTGCGCCCTACCTATGATCGGAAAAAATACAGTAGTTTCCCTTCGATTATGGCAGGGCTTATGTTCTGAAGCCCCCGTAGTAAGTGCATTTCCAAGAAGTAGGGACACTATTTATTTTATGATATATATGAATGTATGCATTTCACAACAGCTTACACATGCATTTAAAAACACATGCTTGGCTCTAAAACAAAAAAAAAACTGACATAATTTTACATGCAACTAGTAGTAAATGGTAGTCAAAGGTCATGCGTTTCTAGTAATCTAAATTGCCAATACTTTTTGGTACACCGGTCTCTCATACCTCAAAAAAACATGTACGACTATGTTTACAACATGATACACGCAAACTGCATGTAGCAGCTACACATTATTTCTAGAAATGTAGTAATTTTATGCAGCTTTGGTTATAGCAGAAGTGAATGATTTCAGTAGGTTCTTCACCCTGATGTGTGAGGTGATTAGATTAAATATTGTTACGGGCTGTTTGTGTTGTAACTCAAATCAAAGATACTGAAATTCCACGACATAGTGAAATTGCAAACAGCTAAAATTATACACAAAGCAAACTATAACCTGCTTCCCAAGAATATACAACAATTTTTCTCAACAAAAGAGGAGAAATATAATCTTAGAGAAAAATGTAGTTTAAATCATTGAAGACTTTCCGTATATCAGTATGTGGAATTAAATTATGGAATGGATTAATCAAAGCAATCAAACAATGTACTAATATCATCTACTTCAAGAAACTCTTCAAACTTAAAGTGTTTACAAAGTACAAAAAAGAAAAACCATGATAAATATTCAGATTTTTATTCACCCATTCATTCTTTCATTGTCTAAATAATCTTACTTATCTCATCGTATGGAATAAAACTTACTTCACCAATTATTTATTTATTTATTTTTATTGTGATTACTTATGGAGTATATTGTGAATACATTGAGAACAGGAAGTGAACACAAGTTTTAGCAACTGTTATGTAAAAGAAAAGGGGTAGGATTAAATAAACTCTGCTTCTTCCTACTCCTTTTTGAACATGTTGAAAAGAGAAACTGGAAATGGTGATGTATCATGTTGTATGCTTGCATGTTCGAAATAAACTCAAACTCCTAAGAGATCTCGATTATAATTGTTTTCTGAATAGATGCAAGGCACCTATTATTTCCGACACATACTTAAGTGTTGTTAAGTGACCATGACATAAAATAGAAAACCTGCAACTCTCCAATAGTTTAAAAAATATGCGGGATTCAAACAATCTCCATCCACACAAGTGCAGTTTCAAAGTTGTCCATGTCTACGGACAAACGCATATGCCAGCTGTCATGCACATTTTGTCAAAACAGAAGCCACAGCTGACTTGGTGGCATTACAGCTTTGTTATTATATAGTTTATTTTGATGTACAATGACACGTACATTATCTTTAAAACCAGGCCGCATTTACACAGAGCCCTGGGAACATTATCAATCTATTTCAGTGTTTAAAACACGCATAAACGCACCTGTGCTGCTGAAACCCATTATAACACGTTTAATCAGCAACATGGTGATCCATTACATGTGCAGTGAAGTGTACATTATTTCTAAAAATCAGCGCATACTAACAAGGAGCCAAGGAAAGCTCTTGAATGTTTAAGTGCCTAAAGCGCACGGACACGCATGTGCCGCTACAAAACTGGAATTATAAACGCATGTAATTATCAATATAGAGGAAGGACACATTTTTTTTAGTCGCTCGGGCGTGTTTCATGCTGCCCCATCTACACAAATGGAACCAACACACATAAGTGGATAACTTGATGATTTGTCGTTAAATAAGGATTGAAAACATGAGATAATATTGCAACTTTGTCATGACACAAAGCAAAAAGCTATGCTTATCAAAATGATCCCATCGGCTGGAGGTCTGACTGCAATCGTATCCAAAACAGCTGACTGGGATTGTCGCAGGTCTCATTTTGAGGCGTCTTTTTCATCAATATAGAGCGAAAATAGCAGCATGTTTACGTTTAAACATACGGCATGTCCTGTTAGTGTGTTAAAAGCTAGCAAGGCAGTACCGTTGAGCTTTCAATCAATCAATATTTATTTTTATAGCCCTAAATCACGAGTGTCTCAAAGGGCTGCACAAGCCACGACGACATCCTCGGCTCAGATCCCACGCAGGACAAGAAAAAACTCGACCCAATGGGATGACAATGAAAAACCTTGGAGGGGACTGCAGATGTGGGTACATTTATTTGTATACAATGTACAACACATGTAGTATTTTATTTACATAATGATTTTATTCAAAAAAGGAGTTTTAAGTGTGTCCTTTTTTGATCTGATTGATTTGTATTACTATTTAATGATTATTGGTATCTCAAATGATTTATTTGAGATTTTCTGTTTGCATGAAGTGTACAACGCTACATTTTACACTTACAAACGGAGTTTTTTTTAAGTCAAATTTCTAATTGTGCACTTTATCTCAATGTTGGAGATGATTTATTTGCATGCAATGTACAATGCTACATTTTTGTTTACAGAAGTATTTTCTTCAAGACAAAGGTATTGCTTCCCATACAAAGCTCTTAATTTAGTTCTTTGAAAATAATTGCATAAAAATGACAATTTACATCGGGTCAAAAAAGACCAACATTATACAAATTTGAATTTTACTAAGTGTAAGATGTATGCAGTGTAATTTCAAACAAACACAAAAGCATAACTCGTTGTGAATCACATCCGTCATTTATATTCATTGGTTTCTTTAAAAAGAGGGGGGGAATTGGAAACTAATCTTCAATTTTATTTTTCGGCCTTTTCCCCCAAGACTACTGTCCTTTCTGCAGGACTTTCTCTTACAGTTTATAATGTCCCAGCTCACCAAAGGTTTGGGACCAAATCCGTAAAAACTAAATGAAGCTTCAACATTAGCCCTGACTTTTAAAAAAAAACAAAAAACACTTATTCACACTGTCCCAAACAGACCCACGTTTAATACCTTGCCAAATAAGGCACTGCTGCATATTAAAGACCTTCACTGGGAGAACCTTTTTTTAATGGACTTTGTGGAGCTTGCAGGCAAAGCTGCCTTACCCCGTTATTATTTCCCCAATCAGTTTCTGATCGACTCTTTACGTGGACTGCACAGAAATGATCCATTTCAACAATCAACATAAATGGATCTTTTGACCCCTACTAACTCGATTTTTTGAAACAGTTGTTGGAGAAGGCGATAGGAGTAATAATATCAGGCAATTAATGGGATCAAATCCTAAAGTTAGTTCACTCATCCAAACAGTTTACTGAAATGCAAGGTTCTCCTCAGAGTGCACTATACAAATTCCTGCCTGGCTACAATCTACTCTAATACCCCATGTGCAGGACTCAGTGGGGTATGGCGCTAGGTTTTTCATACATTTGCCGAGGTGCCTGTGTTGGTCTTTTTGGTTGCCCCACCCCACTAACACCTGATCTCCTAATAGCTAAGCAATGCATGGAAACACGTTATTCTCCGTCACACAATAGCTGGCTTAGGAACGTCTTAAATCGTGTAAAACTGGAAATGATGCCATTTTTACTCTTAGCTTCTTGCAATACTTTTGATAGAACTAGGCAGGCCATGTGGGCGCGATGAAATAAAACCACTATTCACCCAGAAAGTGATGCCCTCAGCTCCCAATTCCCAAACCGACTTGCTTTTGTCCTTTCTTTTGTATGTGTGTGTGTGCACTTAGACTATGTTCTCCCTATGTGCATGAATATTTGTATATGGTATGGGCTCATGTTGTGTTATTTCTGTGTAAAATCAACAATTTTTCATTCCTTCTGAAACCAGCTGAGCACTTTGCATTCATACTACCTTGTTTGTGAAACTAAATTCCAATGAAATTATTAAAAAAACAAATAAAATGCAAGACCTATCTGACAATGTAATTGTATTTCGTCTGAAACTCAAGCACATATTTTGGTTATCAACACTTACTATTGATCATAAAAAAATAGCATATGACAGACAGCTAAATGTCCTTGAAGCAGTTCGAAGATGCGGGGTGTAATAATCACAATTACACTAACGAGAAGCATGTTTGCAAAAAGTCCAAGTCTTAGGTCTTCTGTTGACCTCTGCATTAGGTAAACCATCCAGGAGGCGATATAGTCCCTGCTACTTCTTTTTACTGTAACCACCATTCAATGAGAAAGAAAGCAATAGGGAACAAAAAAAGGAAAGAGCATGGCGTGCATAAATGAAAGTTCAACAAGGTTCAATGAAACACTTATACAATTTGCTGCAATATAGTGAGGTTTTATAATCTCATTATCATCTTAGTGCCAGATTTGCCCATGAGGGCTGTTCTGTATTCACTTTTATTAGCTCCTTAAGATTTGTCCATTTGTCCTTCTAGTACCCGTACCTCAGCCAATCACTGGGGCACAATCTCCAATAATTACCCCTCTCCTTCTTGTTTTTTTTTTATTCTCTTATATATTTTTTTCCACTTCGTTTATTATTGCCATTTCATTTTGTTGCCATGGGGCAAACAAAACATTGTTTCTCTTTTTCTTCATAATCAAGGCTTTTTCACAGAAATAACATGTGAAGTAGAGCAAATGATAAGCCACAGCAAATGTGAAGTGTAACTCATAAACATGTCTCAATTTCTTACTATAATACTACATTGGAGTAGGGCTGCAGCTATCGATTTAGTCATTGAGTAATCTGTCGATTAGTTTATTGGATTCATTGATTAATAGGACAAAACACACGTCATAGCCTGAGTGTGTATTTTAGGGAAAAAAGTTTAAATAAACAATAATTTTTCTGCTTACCATAACCTTTTTTTCTAATAGACACACATCATTAAAGTTAAAGTACCACTGATAATCACTAGGTGTGGTGAAATTACCCTCTGCATTTAACCCATCCCCTTGTTCCACCCCCTGGGAGGTGAAGGGAGCAGTGAGTAGCAGCGGTGGCCACACTCTGGAATTATTTTGGTGATTTAACCCCCAATTCCAACCATTGATGCTGAGTACCAAGCAGGTAGGTAATGGGTTAAATAAATAAATGGGTTGTACTTGTATAGCGCTTTTCTACCTTCAAGGTACTCAAAGCGCTTTGACACTACTTCCACATTTACCCATTCACACACACATTCACACACTGATGGAGGGAGCTGCCATGCAAGGCGCCAACCAGCACCCATCAGGAGCAAGGGTGAAGTGTCTTGTTCAGGACACAACGGACGTGACGAGGTTGGTACTAGGTGGGATTTGAACCAGGGACCCTCGGGTTGCGCACGACCACTCTTCCACTGTGCCACGCCGTCCCATTTGTTCCATTTGTATAGTCCTTGGTATGACTCGGCAGGGGTTTGAAATCATGACCTACCGATCTCAGGGCGGACACTCTAACCACAAGGCCACTGAGCAGGAACATGAATTCATTAATAATACATGTTTTAAAAAACTGCTGTTTGCCGTAAACACAGATCATGGCACGCGTACACCACCGCTCTCATGTGCCCGTTTGGCCATCAACAATTAATTGATTGAATCGATAAGGTTGTTTGTTTGTATTTTTTTTTTTTTTTTTGGTGCTTTGATTAATTGTTTATTGAGAGTAACTAAGAAAAAAAATATATAAAATCTGAACGGCATGGAGTAACTGGAACGTTAAATACACAAACATTAGTTTTCGTACGGAAACTAATGCACACGTATTTAACCAAGCAGAAAATGTGTTGTTTATTTCAACAATTTAATTTTAAAATACACATTGTGGCTGTCAAGTTTGTTCTTGATTAATCGAACAAACTACGGTATTTTCTGGACTATAAGGCACAATTTTTTTTTTTAAACTCAATAGTGCGCCTTATAACCCAATATGCCTAATGTAAGGAATAAGTTTGTTTTAGTATGACTTTGGTAAGCTATGAAGCCGCACCGCTTAAAGGATTGTTGGCGCATTAAACATATGAGTATTATTATGGTGTGTGTATAAGGTAAGACATATTATCTGGCGTTTTGTTTCACAATATTATGCAAAAACAACATTTCTTACATTCTGGTACCTGCCGATCTGTATTTGGGTTCTGCGTAAATCCTGAAAAATTGGGTGTATCTGCCTTTGTAGTCCATAGTTGATAAGCTTTCTCTCTATCTTGTTATGGGACATTCATGCTCCGCTGTTGCCATTTGTAATATAAAGTAGTGTAAAATTCTTACTTATATATTTCAGTAAACTCACGAAGAAAGCTCTAAAACATACCGGTGTAGTGAGTGTCAATTATTCACTCAAAGAACTTTAGTTATTAGAGTTCCGGTCGGACAGTTTTTCACGGGACACATTTCCGGTGTTGTTGTTTCCGGATGAGGCGATGCTGCGCCGTTTTTGATTGAAGTGAAGTCTGAATGTCTTTAAAACAGTTAGCCCCATCTTTTGATAGTTCTTCCACTCCCGTCCTTGCATGCTACACCGCTACGACAAAGATGACGGGGAGAAGACGCTTCTGAAGGTGAGCCACATAAATAAGACCGCCCACAAAACAGCGCATCCGGGAGCGATGGTCAGAAAGCGGCTTTAAAATTTTCTGTAAAACATCATCTAAGCAACATTTTGACCAAAGAACCGCCATCACATGTTATGCAGGCCACAGGGAAGTGTTTTTAATTTACAAAAAAAAAAACAATTGGTAGATGACTCCTTCAATGCGCCCTATAATCCAGTGCGCCAAATACACTATATGAAAAAACTTCTTTTTTTTAAATTACCATTCATCGGCAGTGCGCCTTATAATCCGGTCAGCCCCATGGTCCGGTAAATACGGCAATTAATGGATCACTTGATTACTAAAATTGTACATAGTAGGCTTTATTGTAGTGGCCATGGAGAAATTGCATACGTGTATTCAAAGTTCCAGGCACTCTATGCAGTCCGGAGTTTATACTTTTAAAATAGTTACACTCATGTAACGATTAATCGTTGCAACAGAATATAAATCAAATATTTTTTCTTACCGATTTAATTGATCAATCGTTGCAGACCTACATTAGAGTTTTTGTTTTCTTTATTTGTCGCATCGTCACAGTTGCACCAAGCATTTCCTCCAAGAGGCCAGAGTCAGATGGGGGAGCTAACGTACAGGATCCAGTAAAGCAGGCCACGAATCCCCAAGCCTCTTAGCTGCTGCTAGTAGTGTCCATCCCTGGTCACACAGAGGGCATCCCCAGATTAGTACTTCACGGACATGGATCTCATTTGCCCATATGGCCTCTTCTCATTGAGTTGATATAGGCTGTAATCCGCCTAGCCTTTACCCCTGACCTCAACATGTGGCAAACCACTTAGGAAAAGAGCGCACAAACCTTGCGACACATTTTATGGCAGCTTGACCGTAGAATCAAGAGAATAGAAGATGATTGTTAATGTATATTTGTGATCATCTTTTAGTTGATCTAAATCTAGTTCCCTATGTCTGTTACTCCTCACCAATGTATGACCCTAATATATGCTGTAGTCAACAGGATGGTAGGAAATGTCGTAATTACAATTGTTGTTCTGTTGACTCGTCGACTTGTTTAAAGCACAATCTATAAAGTAGAATTAATCCAATAAACCCTTGCAAATCTCAACAATCATTCCTCGAAATCACCCCATCCGATTTTCTCCCAGTCTTTCTCTACCTTTAAATTAACACAGCAAGTGCAGTGCTCAATGTCCTTAGAGGAATTTTAAAGAATGCTGTACATCTCCACTGCTGAGGTAAGCCAACAATGATTTAATGTCATCCAAATGTTGCTTAACAGTTTAATTTGAGGTCATTTCATTGGTGGAATTGTTGTTGTTTTTAAAGAACACTCATGGTAGAGCCATTAGGACTGTGATTCTTTGGGCATCACACGATTCAATTAGATTCTTGGGGGTAAAAATTCAGTTCAGAATCAATTCTCGATACAAAATAATTCTAGATTTGAAATAATTACGCTTTTAATGACATTGGGTGCCAGTTCTATGATTAACTACATTCCTCCATAAAATAGATAAAACAGCTCTGATACATTTGAAAATAAAACACCTTTTGTTTGACGTAATTCTTCCCAAACATGTACTAAAGTTGCTGGACAGGACATATTTAGTAGGGCTGGGTGTTTAAAAATCGATTTTTTATTTTTTTTAATCAATTAAGAATTATATTATTATAATATTATATTCTACAGTAATTATTTTAAACCTGGAAACAGCAGAGGAGAGAAGATAGTAAAAAAGAAGAAGCTTATCGACTACGGAATCCCACGGACTACAGTGGCGGACGTACGCAAATTTTCAGGAGTTACGTAGATCTCAAACACACATCATGTACCAGAATGTAACAAAAGTTGGTTTTGCATAATATTGTGGAACAAAACGCCAGATAATATGTCTACTAATGGGTGCCGTTTTGCAATCCTTTATACACACACCATTGTAAAACTTGTATCTCTGACTACGGTCGCCGTAATGGGCCGAAAACCCATCAAGCGGTGCGGCTTCAAAGTCATACTAAAACATTTTGATGGATTTTTGAATGCCGTGTGTAATGTTCTTTATTTTCAATGGAACATTTAAAGTTTTGGTGTTGTTTACTGACATCATATTGCAGTCTAGACCTATCTCTTATGTGTGAATACCATCTACTGGTCACACTTATCATTACACCATGTACCAAATAAAATTGCTTTTAGGTCGGTAAGCACAACCAGAATTATTCCGTACATTAGGTTTACCGGGTAATAAGGCGCGATGGCGATTTTTGAGAAAATGAAAGCATGTTAAGTGTGCTTTATAGTCTTTATAGTTTACGGAAAATCAGGGAGAAAACCAATTAAAAGAGATAAACCCTGAATGACTGTACATATACTGTACCACAGTACTATAAACCAGTACATCATACCCGGTATTGCAATTTATAAGTCTTCACAGTAACACAGTGCGATACTAGTACTGAAATACTGCAGCGCCCCTTATCAATACTTGTCCTGACATTTTTAGTTGAAAGATCAGGGCGTAAACGCAACAATCTAAAAAAAGCATCCACCGCATTTCCACGTTTACAGCCAGAGCTTGTGTATTGACATCTAACGTTGAGGTGTGACTAGTGAAATACACATAATCCTATTTTAGCCTTTGTAAAGACTTCCCAATAGGTGCTGCCAGAAGGTGAATTTAGTTGATGGGATGAATTAGATTAGTGCACGGAAAGCTAATCTATCGAGATTTCACACGGCAGTGTCACTGTAAATGCTCTTAAGTTCCTGACACATCATGTTGAAGACAATACACACCTATACGGAGTCCACCTTGAGCCTTTTTGGAAATACTCTTACCTTAAAAAATTTTTTAAAAAAGGTAGTCCTCCTGTAACTTCAGTGTTACTCCCTATTGATGTATATTTGTTGACAAAACAATGTATTTTAATTCATTTTGGACTAAAAGGACCCGCCGAAGTGACGCAAATGAAATGCAATGTTATTGTTATGGGTTACGAGGTCATTTCACAGGGTTTAGCTGCTAATTAACTCACCCATACACACACACACATGCTGTATGCTCAACTGTTGTGATGATCCCATGCTGGGATCTAACATCTGGAAAAGACAGTCAATTTGCCCTTACTGTGTGTGGTTGTTTGTGTGTACGCATCATTGTGCCTCATAAAGAAGACAAACTTAACTTTCAACGCAAATGAGGTTAGAAATAAATGCATTACAAATATGACAAAAATCATGCATTCAGTGGCATTTTAGTTTTGCAACTTACTGCAATTAAAATGCCCTAAGATGTGTTTATTTAGCAGAGAAAATCGTATGTTTTTAAATAAGCATAAAAGTTGCAATGTATTTGAGTGGTGGTTTGGAGTGAGCCGCGGAGACCTTGGTTCATCCCACACACTTCATGTTGACAGATAAAAACTTTATTAACCAACCATCTCCCAGACAGGAGACAAACAGCCTGCACAAAACCAATGTGCGCTCGCATTAGAAAAACATTGCAATTAGAGGATGTGGTCCCCCCCACTCGACTGGAAGGAGCAAGTAATAACGCAGCTTATTTGTGGTCTTGGAAGCAGCAATTATAAAGTGCTTGGAGAGTTGTTGTGCTTCTCCTCCTTGTTGTGACTGAGTAATGAGAGGCTGACTAAAATCTATGGCTCACAATCCTCAAGCCTTGTCTCCGCTCTGACCGTCACTACCTGCCTGTCGCTGCTCTCCAGCAGTGTTTTTCATCCACCATGCCGTGGCACACTAGTGTGCCGAGAAATACAGTCTGGTGTGCCATGGGAGATTATGTAATTTCACCTAATTGGGTTTAAAATATTTTTTGCAAACCAGTATTTATAATCCACAAATAATGTGCCATTGTTGAGTGTCTGCGCTGTCTAGACCTCAGCAGAGTAACCGTGTATTACTCTTCCATATCAGTAGGTGGCAGAAGGTAGCTAATTGCTTTGTAGATGTCGGAAACATGGTTTGTCGTGGTCACAATATGCGTGAGGAAGCGTGCAGGTAAAAAGGTATCTAACGCTTAAACCAAAAATAAACAAACAGGGCGAGTGCCGCTAAGAAAAGGCATTGAAGCTTAGGATTGGCTATGCAAAACAAAACTGAAACTGAACTTGCTGCAAAGTAAAGAAAAATAGAATGCTGGATGACAGCAAAGACTTACAGCGTATGGAGCAGACGGCATCCACAAAGTACATGCGTACAGGACATGTCAATCAACAATGTCCCCACAAAGAAGGATAGCGTCCACACAACTTAAATAGTCTTGATTGCCAAAACAAAGCAGGTGCAGGGAATAGCGTTTTAAGAAAGACATGAACCTGCGACAGGAAAATACCAACAAAACAGTAAAAGTGACCACAAGACAAGAACTAAAACACGACACAAAGGAAAACGTCAAAAACCTCAAAATAAGTCACGGCGGTTGTGACAGTATACACCTACTTTGAGACAAGAGCTATAGTGATGCATGGTTGGTTATGGTTTGAATACATATCCAACATTTGCGAAAACAACTTTTTATTGTCAATATCGACTGCTGAGTTTCTTTTTTCAATTATTTGTGCGGGTTGTGTGCCTCGGGATTTTTTCAATGACTAAAATGTGCCCTGGCTCGGAAAAGTTTTAAAAACACTGCTCTAGAGAGTCCACGGTGACCTCTGACCTGTGTCAGCTGACTTATCAGCTCTAAAAAGTACTGAAGTCCCCTGTGTCTCGGGCAATTTGTGAGTCTTTAGAGGGGTTTACAGCCAAATGCAGTTTTGCACTCACTGTTGAAATTGAATGTGCTCAGTCTGATTTGATTGAATGACAATCTAACAATATCATTATTATTGAGGTTTAAGTTTGCAGTGACCAGATCACCTGCATTCCCAGTACCATAGTCCCTGCACGTGTGTGTAAATCCTCCTCAGAAGAAGACCGTGGGTACAAAGTGTGTTATCTCGTTATCTTTGAGCTTTCCCCCCGCCTCCTTGTTCCCTGCATGCTGTTCAGCCAGTATGTCGCCAATCACAGAGTTCACTTGTCAACGTGTACTCCCACACAAACCGCTTGTGTTGTTCAGACATCTACATGAGCATGGGTACGCTCAGCGGCAGCCCCTCAACATGTAGACACACTTACAGATACGCCCCTCCTTGATACGGACGCGCTCACACGTCGGTCTTCGCACGCTCCAATTTAAGGCCAAGTGTCAGGTGACACAAGTTTGGACGGAATAAAGAGTTATCTCGACTTAAGAGTTTCCCAACATATGAGTTTTTTTTAGATAAGAGCTGTCTTTAGACTGCAACTTCCCTGCTAAAAGTTCAGCTATGAGCCTGTCCACTGTAGGGTTGTATGGTACTAGTATAGTACTGTGATACTAATGAATCATAATCAGTACTATACCGCTTCTGAAAAGTACCGGTCTGCCACCACCCCTGCACCCCTGTCATGTTGTGTAATTGCTTGTTTTACGAGCAGAGGAGCATTATTGGTAGCACACACACAGACTACTTACAAGCAGTCACAGCGTGGAGACGGAAAATGGAGAACGGACGCATTTTGGCTTAAAAACTAACAATAAAGGTGAAGTTATAGCTCTGAAACACCCTCAGGAAGTGGTGCTCTAAGACATAGCTAGCTATCGGCTAAAGCCCAGCCCACGTCAGCAGTGGTTTAACTATTTCTAAATGACTAATCCTCGCTTCCATGGGGACAAATAAGGTAGGTCTCTTACAAGTATCACTACAGAACGAGGAATAGCTAAACATGCTTCACTACACACCGTAGCTCACCGGCATCAAAATGTAAACAAACACCATTGGTGGATCAACACCAAACATCCACTGTAATGATACCAATTACAGGAGCGTATCTACCCAATACTACTATGATTACGTCAATATGTTTTGGCATCACAAAATCTTCTTTTGTTTTTTTTATAATGTATATTATGTTTATAAACTCAGGAAATATGTCCCTTGACACATGAGGACTTTGAAAGTGACCAATGTATGACTCTGTACCGATTTGGTATCAGATTGTTACCCAAATTTGTGGTATCATCTAAAACTAATGTAAAGCATCCAAATAACAGAATAATAAATAGTTATTACATTGTAACAAAAGTGTAAAAATAATGTTAAAAGAGAATGTAATCAGATATTAACAGTAAATGAACAAGTACATTAGATTTTCTACCAATTTTCCTTGTTAATTTTGACAAAATAATAGAATGGAAAATGACACAATATGTTACTGCGTACGTCAGCAGACTAAATTAGGAGCTTTTTCTTGTTTACTGGGGCAGCACGTTGGAAGAGGGGTTAGTGCGTCCGCCTCACAATACGAAGATCCTGAGTAGTTCTGGATTCAATCCCGGGCTCGGCATCTTTCTGTGTGGAGTTTACATGTCCTCTCCGTGACTGCGTGGGTTCCCTCCGGGTACTCCGGCCTCCTCCCACTTCCAAAGACATGCACCTGGGTATAGGTTGATTGGCAACACTAAATGGTCCATAGTGTGTGAAAGTGAGTGTGAATGTTGTCTGTCTATCTGTGTTGGCCCTGCGATGAGGTGGCGTCTTGTCCAGGGTGTACACCCCCTTCCGCCCGAGTGTAACTGAGATAGGCACCAGCGCTCCCCGCCACCCCAAAGGGAAAAAGCGGTAGAAAATAGATGGATGGTTTTTTGTTTACCTACTAATAAAAGACAAGTTGTCTTGAATGTTCACGGGGACGGCGTGGCGCAGTGGGAGAGTGGCCGTGCGCAACCCGAGGGTCCCTGGTTCAAATCCCACCTAGTACCAACCTCATCACGTCCGTTGTGTCCTGAGCAAGACACTTCACCCTTGCTCCTGATGGGTGCTGGTTGGCGCCTTGCATGGCAGCTCCCTCCATCAGTGTGTGAATGTGTGTGTGAATGGGTAAATGTGGAAGTAGTGTCAAAGCGCTTTGAGTACCTTCAAGGTAGAAAAGCGCTATACAAGTACAACCCATTTACCCATTTAATTGTATTTATGGACAAACTTGGAATTATAAACATATGTAGAATGTACCGTAATATTTTTTGTTAAAATAAAGCCAATAATGCAATTTTTTGTGTTCCCCTTTATTTAGAAAAGTATCAAAAAGTACCGAAAAGTATCTAATTAATTTTGGTACCAGTATCAAAATATTGGTATCGAGACCACACAAGTCCACTGCTTGTTGGCGTAAGATCCATTACCTTATAGCAGGGGTGCCCATTACGTCGATCGCGAGCTACCGGTCGACCGCGGGGTAAGTGGGGGGTCGGGGGGGATGCCAGGCTTTTAAAAAAATAGACCTAAAAATTAGCGATCATCAATCGTCACCAAGACGTCAGTTGATTGACATTCACGGCACCCGAGGGTCTTGTGAGATGACGCTGGCTGCTGCCAGATCATTATTAAGCGATCGCTCGGAAAGCTGGCGTGCACAAGCGCTTGTTCACGCCAGCTTTCCGAGACTCTTTATTTTGTTAGCGCAGGCAGCATGAAGCAGGACTCTTATTGTGAAGACAGGAAATGTGCAGTTGGTCTTTAGGCTTTTGACGGCAGGTACGGCGCTAGAGTCTGTTGAAATAAAAAGTTTTTATCGCCTTCCTCTCAGTAATTTTTTCATCATAACGATCTGGTAACAGCCAGCGTCATCTCACAAGACTTTCGGGAGCCGTGAATGTCAATCAAGCAAGCTACGGAATTTGCCGCCAATGTTTTTCTTGTAAAGTGTATGGAAGCTGGATAAAAAAGATGCCAAAAACCAACCACTTTTATGTGGTATTGTACAGAAAGGAGGACTTTTTTTCTCCTCCATTCGAAAATGTGGGCGTTATCATCACTACTGTCTGATTCCAATCAATGCAAGTCATCAGAATCAGGTAATACACCAACTTATATTATTGTCTTTATGAAAGAAAGACATCTATATGTGTTACACATGCTTGTATAATCATTAAACTCATTTAACGTCTTAACAAAAACGTCTCTTTCATAAATAAATAAATATAAATGATACATGTGAATGAGGTAGATCCCCTCGATTTGGTCAGTTGAAAAGTAGCTCGCCTGCAGAAAAAGTGTGGGCACCCCTGCCTTATAGCTACAGATCGACATAATTTTTTTCAATAATCGGAATAAAGAAATTGAAGAAGAAAATTATACTCATTGAATTTTGTACCATATTTTCGGACTACGAGGCACACTTAAAATCTTTTAAAAAACATCTTTATTGACAGTAGGCCGTCCTAATGTACATATTAATTCTGGTTGTGCTTTAGCAACCTCAAATATTTGGTGCAACGTGTAGTGATAAGTGTGACCGGTAGATGGCAGAAACACATAAGTGATACTTGTGGACTGCAAGTTGAAGCCTGCTCAATGACAGTGACACTGGCAAATACCGGTTAGCAAGCAACACCAAAACGTTGAAGTTTCTTTGAGAATATAGAACATTACACGTGGTGCTCAAATATCTGTCAAAATGTTTTAGTACAACCTTGGTAAGCTAGGAATCCACACCACTTGATGGATAGTCGGAGTGCAAACGGCTACATTAGTCAGACGTACTGCGCTTCAACAAACAGGTATTTTTATGGTATCTTTATAAGGACCTCAAAATGGTACCTGTTAGGAAACATTTTATCTAGTGTTTTGTTTCGCAGCATTGTGCAAAACCACCTTTTCTTACCTATTGCTACCCGCTGTTGTGTATTTGGGATCTGCATTCCAGGAAGTCCCGAAAATTTGCGTGCCTCCGCTATTGTAGTCCGCGCCGTAGTCCATAAGCTCCTCCTTTTGCTATGGAAGAACTAATGACTACCGAGACAACAAAGATGCAGGCTTAAGATGCAGGCTTAAGATGCTGTCGAAATGGAGCCACATAAATAAGAGCGCCCACAAAACAGCGCATCAAGAAGAGACGGTCAGAAAGCAGCTAGAAGATGGTAAAACATAATACATGCAACATTTTGACCAAAGAACCACCATTACATGTTATGTAGACCACAAGGAAATGTTTTAAATGTGGAAAAAAAATCATAACATGACATGCTTATCGACAATGCGCCTTATAATCCGGTGCGCCCAATGGTCTGAAAAATACGGTTCTAGTAGTTTGAGGGGTAATCACTGTGATGATGTTGCCCCAACAGATTCCTCCCGGCTGCTGGGTCATTAGCTAGTTATGGCGCCTCTTTAATTGGAAATGCCTGTCCTGGACGTGTTCAGGGTGTTGTGGATAGTGACCATCCACATAGTGTCCTAATTTGGCCTTTTGGATGTCACCAGTAGATGCCTCAGGGCGATTCCTCTATTTGAAAGGGTAGAATTTGAGAGCTTCACCTTTTTTCAACTTACGATCACAATGATTTAGGTCTGCATATTCATTTGGGTCTGGGGATGGGTTTATATATTTACATATATTATTATTACCTTAATTTATAAAACTACAGCAGTTGTTCGTCGAACGTTCTATTGTATGTTTTTTTTTATACCATATGTCCTATCCAAAAGTTTGTTTACCGAGTGTCTGTAGTTATGAGCTCGGTCATAAAACCAATTACGCTCTTAAGTTAAAGTACTACTCTATACAGGGAATGAATGCATTAATTTGTCATACAATAAAGGTGTTTTTTTGTATTACTTGAATATTAAAATCACCTTTTCTTCAAGTGTTACAGTAGAGTTCATATACTCTTATACATACTTTTTTTTTTTAATTGCGGGGTGTGTCGGTGGTACGTGTATAACTGTGTCAACTCTCTTAGTAGTTAAGCATTATACCAGCACAAAAACAACAAGGAACACAACATTTTTTGACTAAAATCCTAGTTTTTGCAACTTAACCCTGTCTTAGTTTTTTACAATTATTTTCCATTAAGGAAGGGACAAGCGGTAGAAAATTTATGGATGAAATTATACCATCAGATCCTTTGGTGTTATTTCACAGCACCTATTCTCTATCTTGCCCTCCAAGTAAATGTGACGAGCTGACCCTGGCCTAAACAAAAGACAGAAGATTGCCAGGAGCAGAGTAAAAACGTGTGCCTTGCACTTTGTGTCGGGAACGCTTTGAGTGCTAAGTGAGGTTGGCACCAGCTGTTGGAGCCGAGTCTCGGAGAACTGGAGGGAAAGGAATTGTGTTTGGCACCGGGCACCTATCAGGCAGTAATTAGTATAGCTAACATCCCAGATGAAGGAGTCAAGTCTAGGTCAGTGTAAAAAACTTCAAGGGTCTTAACGGGTAAGGGTCGGAGGCCAAGCCGTGCACCCTCCCCTCCCTGAATATAAGCTCATGCCGGGTATGCTCAGATTTGCTGAGATCTGTATTGAACTTTGATCTTGAGGTGTCGCAGCCAGTCACATGTCAGGCTGGCTCCTATGGATCACTCTGGATGTGTTCACGTTAGATTGTCTGCGTAGTTCCTTTTCCAGACCTGCCCAACCAAACTAAGAGATGTGGCCTTATTTCCTTTGAGGCCTTTGACATAGATGTTACCTTAAAGCTTAAACCCTTGCTTGAGATTCCTGCCCTGCTCTGGCTCCAGGATCTATGTTGTCCGACAACACAGTCTGCTCCTGTCTCCAATCAACAGAAAGCTCCTTGTATTTACGAATTGTATCACACATGGCATCCAAATGGATTGTTTTGTAACACAATTTCTAGCAACCACACTCAAATCCCCACATAAATGGCAAGGTTGTTGTGATTGATCTGCGTAAATGTATGTATGTAAGGGTGGATGTGGGATCCAGGGTGCAGCCATTCCTGGTTCCTTAAAATGCTGCTAATCCTCTAATGCTACCATAATCTCTCCTAATACATTCAATATTAGTCGACAAATCAAATGATAATGAAGTGATATGAAAATGTTTCTTTCCAATGACAGGGTACACCGAGGATTTAACCAAGGGGTTTAATCACACTTGACACTCGCTTCATGTTGTTTTGACCACGGCCAAAGGTTTATGTTTTATGATGGCCTATAGCCCTTGAACATTGGAGGCTAAAGCCTCATCAACCTCTTGACACAGACCTGCATAGCTATATTAAGCTCGGATTTCAGCTGGTATTTACATATCCAGTATATTTGTATCTCTGCTACATTGTATGCATACTAAAATTGTTGTTTGAAGTAATATCTCTTGACTTTTGGCAAAATGTTCATGGGAAAAAAATTCCTCTACAATTTGATATCGTATATCGGTCCGATGACGGCAAAAAAGCAATTATCGAATGAAGTAGGATTGCAAAATCTCCGTGATATAGCGCGTTTGCTTTTGCAAAGCTTGACAGTTAGCATCTTGATATACTCCAAAAGGCACAGAAGGTTGGTCTTTTGTATTTTAGTCATGTAATTTACAAAAGGTTAACAAGGTAGGCACTGGGCTACTAGGAGCCAGCAGCTGCACAACAATTAAGCACACAATAATAACACACAATCTTTATATATGTAATAAGTGTACTTAATTGAACAATACTCACGTCAAAAACACGACATTAGTCAATATAAACAACTATGAAATACAAACCCTGTTTCCATATGAGTTGGGAAATTGTGTTAGATGTAAATATGAACGGAATACAATGATTTGCAAATCATTTTCAACTCATATTCAGTTGAATATGCAACAAAGACAACATATTTGATGTAAGTGCAAGTTTAAACTCTACTATGCAAAGCCAAACCCATTTGTCAACAATATCCTGAAACGCCACCGGCTTGGCTGGGCCCGAGCTCACCTAAGATGGACTCATGCAAAGTAGGAAGGTGTTCTGTGGTCTGACGAGTCCACATTTCAAATTATATTTGGAAACAGAGGACGTGGTGTCCTCCAGAACAAAGAGGAAAATAACCATTCGGATTGTTATAGTAGCAAAGTTCAAAAACCAGCATCTGGGATGGTATGGGGGTGTATTAATGCCCAAGGCATTGGTAACTTACACGTCTGTGAAGGCAACATTAATGCTGAAAGGGCCATACAGGTTTTGGAACAACATATTTTGTCATCCAAGCAACGTTATCATGGACGCCCCTGCTTATTTCAGCAAGACAAGTGTTACAACAGCGTGGCTTCGTAAAAAAAGAGTGCGGGTACTTTCCTGGCCCGCCTGCAGTCCAGACCTGTCCCCCATAGAAAATGAGTGGCGCATTATGAAGCATAAAATATGACAGCGGAGACCCCGGACTGTTGAACGACTGAAGCTCTACATAAAACAAGAATGGAAAGGAATTCCACTTTCAAAGCTTAAAAATGAGTTTCCTCTGTTCCCAAACGTTTATTGAATGTTGTTAAAAGAAAAGGTGATGTTACACAGTGTTGAACATCCCCTTTCCCAACTACTTTGGCACGTATTTCAGCCATGAAATTCTAAGTTAATTATTATTTGCAAAAAAAAAAAAAGTTTATGAGTTTGAACATCAAATATCTTGTCTTTGTAGTGCATTCAATTGAATATGGGTTGAAAAGTATTTGGAAATCATTGTATTCCGTTTATATTTACATCTAACACACTTTCCCAACTCATATACAAACGGGGTTTGTAATTATAGTTGTGTTTTGCTTGATAAGTCTGCAAGGCGTAAGTGTATCAGAAAGTATCCTGTAACAAATGTGTCCGCATCATTCACATTACTGCATCTGGATCTTAAATTCATGCATTTTTTTATTTGGAAGTGTCGCCAAAAACAAATATAAAGACAGCATGAATCCTTTCTCCCTGCCTTTGTTCTGAATAATTTAACTTGATCAAGCCTCTTTTTACATTCCACTCTACAAAATAATACAAGTACATACCACAATTCAGGCTGATATCGGATTAATATTTGTATCGGCCAATACTCAAAGCTCCAATATTGGTAACATATCACGAGACTATGATGGTGGCAGATTACTGTACATGATAATTATTCCCATGGGAGATGTATCCAAATCCGAGAAATTCATAAGTACGACTACCACTAATTCTAATTCTGATCCAATACATAATTGGAATCAGAGATGAGAGCTTTTGCTGGGGAAAAACAACAACAACAAGGTTGAACTGTGTGAACTTTGGTGTTTTTCATTTATCTTGACTGCTATTTGAGGTGATTTTCATTTGCTCAGTCTTGGCTTAGTTTATGCATCTTTTTATTTTTCCCAGCATAAACTAAGCCCTGGTTCACGAATGAGATTGGTTGCATATCGTTGCTCTCTAGGTTTGAACTTTCCACCAACTAAGCCTTTGTCTCCGCCCCCTCTCTTAATAAAACCCCTGGCCCACTCCCTACACCTGTCTTTGTACTCTTCCTCACCCCGTCCCCGTCCCACCTAGGAAATTATATTATGGTGTCGGGATCATCCTCACTGCCTTCCTCCATACTGTAATCCTATTTGCTCTGTCATGTGTTGGCGTTCACAGATGGTGTGTGTGTACAGAGAGGGTGGTCCATCACTAAAACACTCAACCCCCCTCCTGGATCACAGAGGTGGTGATATATGGATGATCGTAGTATTTTGGCTAAAGTTCACCTATTTGTCTGTCCCTTTTAACTTCTTCCCCCTATCCTGACATCCTTGTTCTCGCCATAATGAAAATGTCAAACTCTGTGACTGAATAGTTGTCCGCAGGGTTACGGGCAGGTGGCTTCAGCTCCCACTCATTGTTGAGTCGAGTGTGAGGGGGAGAGAAAGCTCAGGCGGGAGTGAGTTTTTGGCCGTTGTCCAATAGTTGGCGTCTCGGCGTCCATGTTTAGTTCCAGCTGAGTGCCCACAGTGGGCATCGCCGCACTGCCTTCATTTTGACCTCGCGACCGAGGACCACTGCCTGCCTGTTTCCAACACCCCTTTTCATTAATCCTTTTCTTCTGCGTCCTCCTCCGTGCTCTTTGTATTCCACAAATGGCTTCATAACAGCGAAAACAGAGATGTTTCTGCAGTCATCTGTCACGGCAATGAACCACTGGGTCGCTTTTTGGCCTTTGTACTCTACATATTTACAATTTGTTTCAAGGTTAATAAAACCCTTGCAGATTTATTATCCCCTCAAGATGCTGGATTTCTGAAGTCTCCAGTCACTATGAGGACAGTTTCACTTATGTATTAAGGACTAAAATATTTATAATAAGAGATATATATGTTTTGAAAGTACACACACACACACATACACACATATATATATATATATATATATATATATATATATATATATATATATATATATATATATATATATATATATATATATATATATATATATATATGTATGTATGTATGTATGTATGTATGTATGTATGTATATTATTATGTACAAACCCCGTTTCCATATGAGGTGGAAAATTGTGTAGATGTAAATAAAAACGGAATACAAGGATTTGCAAATCATTTTCAACCCATATTCAGTTGAATACGCTACAAAGACAACATATTTGATGTTCAAACTGATAAACATTTTTTTTTGGGCAAATAATCAGGAATGTTCATCAAACACTTATTAGGAACATCCCACAGGTGTGCAGGCTAATTGGGAACAGGTGGGTGCCGTCATACACACACACACACATATATATATATATATATATATATATATATATATATATATATATATATATATATATATATATATATATATGTATATATATGTGTATATATATATATATATATATATATATATATATATATATATATATATATATATATATATATATATATATATATATATATATATATACAATGTGTTAAGTGTGTATATGTGCCCGAACAATTCAAAGCGGGATTGTTAAATAACTCTGCTAACCACAAGCACAATAACACAAATATTGTTCAATCAACAGGATCCATCAAAGCTGAGCATTACCTATACAAAATGAGAGTTTAAAATACAGCTCTGTCTTTGTAGAATAATATCAGCATTATTAATATTACGCTTTGTATGGCACTCTCCAGAATACTTTGAAAATTTTGGAAGAAAATAAATATTTGCTAAGCTTACTAAGCGTAACAACATCCTTTTACAGTTGTTACAAACCCGAACGTAACCTTTCAAGCGAGTCAAATACCAAAGGAAACACAATCTGTTTAACATTCAACACTTCAGGAGAGCGGTGAGCCAAATTTGGTTTCATCTTGTCATCATGTCGTCATTAAGATAATGCGTTGAAGTTGTTAGTGACATTTGCTTGGTGTTTGTCTGACATTGCTTCGGTGTCACCTGTGAAAGACAAAATACAAACTTTCAGAGCGCAGAAGTATTTGTCTCGTTCACTTCCAAGCAAACCAGTAAAGTCCTTGCATATTTAGTCGTCAAAAAGACTATTTTTTACTTTGTCAAACAGAAGACAAATCAGTATTGTCCTTCAAATGTTTTTCAATGACTAAATTAATTTTAGTCATTGTTACATTCTTAAAGAATAACATTATTACAACTTGCAATAATACAACATCTCTGTGCTTTGATTCATATTTTTATTCAGTGTTTCTTCAAGTTCTGATTAAAAATAATCCTGCCTGATGTGTCCACGTATTATGAAAATGCAAATGTTTTAAAGGGGCTTTGACCTTTCCTGCACATGTAAAGGTAAATGTGTATCTGTTAAAAACTGAGCTTTAGAAAAACGTTTGTGTGACTTTGAATGAGTAAACTGATTTGAATGCCACCTAACACTCAATAAATGTGCAACATTATCCATATTTATCACAAACGTATTCCGAGCCCCTTTCTGCTCCGTCACTGATAAGAATGCAACGGCAAATTTCACTAAACATTTGTAATGTCCCCCGTGGAATGTTAGAGGTGGTCTTGTAAGGCAAATGTACTTGATTCAAATGATTGAAATTATGATGAATGCGGATCCATTGATTTTATTTCCTATGAATTTGTGACAATACAAAACATGCATCAAATTATTTTAAAGTTTTAACAGATTGTTTAATGTTGAGGCCTCCAAATAAATCCTGCTGAGGGCCCCTTTTTAGCCAAGGGCGGCCTTGGGCGTTAAACTGTAATGCTGCTTTTTCAGGCGTCTGATTGGCCAATGCATAACAGTCGGTGAATGTGTCTGCATAAGGACAGTAAAAAAAAAATCCAACTCCACTCGAGTGGATGGAGATTTTTTTCATTTAATTTAAATTGCGTGCTTGTGTGGACAAGGCCTTAGAAGAAAGTGGGCTTGATGCCAACATGGTGAGGATGAAATGGGATTGGGCTGGCAAATGCATGCAGCTATGCTTAGTTTGGTATCATAATTCCTGTACGAAACATGAAATCCGGTATCCTATAGGAAATATTTGAATTTGAATAGCTACTCAGTAGAACAAGGTTAGAGGTGAAGTTGTTTTTGGATGGTCGCTGGGTCGTCAGAAAACAAGAGTTGTTCCGTAAAAAAGGTATCAGGTCTAGCTTAAATATTGACAAGATCAGGGGTCAGGCGACTGAGCGACACAAGTTTAAAATAAACAGTGTGAGAGGCACAGTGCAAAACTTGTTATAAACACGCACATTTTAAAACAATTATTTTGGGAGCGAGTAAGAAGTTATGTTATGATCTTAATGACACATTAATTTATAAGTCTTTGTTTTGGGAAATATCTATACACTTATATTCCACATTGACTAGATCCGTTCCTACTCCAGTTTATGATGGAGAATATCATTCACGTTTACAGTACTAACTGGAATTATTGTACCTTCTTAGCCTCTCTACATTTTAACTTTTAGAGTTGGTTTATTGTACCTGAAACTGACATTTTTTTTTTAACACAGAAAAACAATATTAAATAAAGTCTATTCATATGTATATACATATATAATTGTTCATTTGCACAAAGCGTTCTTGCTAATTAAGTGAATTGTTTTATTGGTTTACAATTTACTATATGTATTTTATGGTTGCCAAATGATTCAAATATTTAATCGCCTTAATCACATGTTGTTTGTAGTGAACTTTTAATTAATCATACATAAATGAAAATGTTCAACTTTATTTGTTTATATTGTATATTTGAGTTGTATTTTCTTATTTTTTCTCAAAACAAATTAAAAAAATAAATACCGTATTTTTCGGACTATAAGTCGCAGTTTTTTTCATAGTTTGGCCAGGGTTGCGACTTATACTCAGGAGCGACTTATGTTTGAAATTATTTACACATTACCGTAAAATATCAAATAATATTATTTAGTTCATTCACGTAAGAGACTGGACGTATTAGATTTCATTGGATTTAGCGATTAGGAGTGACAGTTATTTTGGTAAACGTATAGTTTGTTCTATATGTTATAGTTATTTGAATGACTCTTACCATAATATGTTACGTTAACATACCAGGCACCTTCTCAGTTGGTTATTTATGCTTCATATAACGTCCACTTATTCAGCCTGTTGTTTACTATTCTTTATTTATTTTAAATTGCCTTTCAAATGTCTATTCTTGGTGTTGGGTTTTATCAAATAAATTTCCCCCAAAAATGCGACTTATACTCACTCCATTGCGACTTATACTCCAAAAAATACGGTAGCTGTCCCATTCTATAGCTGTTGTTGTCATACAACATGTACCTTGTATTGTTGGTCTACTACATTTTATTTATTATTTCTTCTTAATTTTTGTGCCTTTGAGAGTGTTTCTAGTTATTATTTCCTTTCCTCTTTTAATTAAGCCACGGTGTCAAACAATTTCCCCTGAGGCTCAATTAGGTTTGTCTAAGTCTAAGTCTTTAATAAGTGTACCCTCATCAGATCATTTTCAACATTTAATACTATCAACATGGGACTTGACAATTTGTTTGCTTAGTCAAATTTTTGTTTATTAAACATTAAGCTGTGTTAAACAGCCCAACACAAAATGGATACAAACTCTTACAGACACACACTCTCATACACAAACATATATACTCTTGCACTCTTCTGACAAAGGCTCATTTGAAAAGCAAACCTACTGTCAATGTGCGTGTCAGCTGAGGGCACAGCCTCAGTCTTCATGAAGAGTCGGGACATGCGACTGTTGAGGGCGGTCCGTCGTACGCCACAATATTGATCAATAGCAAAATTAGGGCCATTTAGACACAATTGGCATTTGTTACGGAAAGTTTGTTGATTGTAGGCTTTCCAACAAGATCTGCCTCTGTTAGGGGTTGTTGGGATTCTCTGCATTGGCTCCAGTAATGACTCAACTCGCATTGTATACGTCATAGTATATACCCCAGAGTTGGAGTAAAAGTATATTTCCTCTCCGGTATATCAGAAGGTAGGCAGTTGGTATATTTTAGGCTGTACACATTCACACCTCTTGCTTTCTGACCCTTGCTCTAACTCTGTTTTGTCATTTAGGCTCTTCTGTGAGTGTAATGCATCCAGCAGGCCTGCTTTAGGATGATGTCATTTGGGCTAAAGGCTGTGCAAACAATGTTTTGACCTTGGTTTTAGATTTGTCAATAGGGGTCGGGTTTAAGAACAGAGGAGAGGATTGTGCTCCATCCAGAGCAGCATTGCAGCAAGTTGACTGACTTTTGGTGTATATTTGACTCAAGCTGTTCTGATAATCATCTCCTTCTTTGACACAGCTATCCACTCTCCTCATGATCTTTTTACTTGTTTAAATTATTTTTTATTACCCCACACTAATGGTTTTTTTTTGTGTCCGCTTGCACCTTCTGGCCATTGCGCTATTATTCTGTTATGCTCCTCTTCACCAGCACAAGTAAACACTGGCTGACAGCCCAGACTTCACAGCGCTATTGATCTGGTTTGGTCATGTCTCTGTTAGGGTGATGACCCCCAGGTCTTGTATGCCGCATTGGGATAGGTTCATAATAGTTGACCATCAGGTCAAACTATCGCAAACACCTGTTGTCTACCAGACCTGCAGGTGTAGAATTCAAAATCAGTGTGCTCCACAGACAGAATAAGAAGTAGAACACGGTAGGGCTGGGCAATATGAACCAAAACTGATACCGTGGTATTTTTTATCCGAGTGGCGATATACGTTACATGTGCAAAGTGATTGAGGTTTCCTAAGTGTTTTATGGCTGGATAATGAATACCCTGTAATGTCTTCTGATCATGTTTTGTTTAGTTATGTTCTGTTTTGCTTAAAACTCCATTGTTTCCTGTTTTTGCACTTCCTTGTTTGTTTTGTTTCCATGACTACCCATTAGTTTTCACCTGTCCTCATGTCACGCACCTGTCTCACGTTTTGCACTCGCACACCTGTTACTAATCATGTTTATTATTTAAAGCAAAAGTTGCCAGGAAGTCACCCTGGCGACTTTACCTTTACTCGTGTCATGCCATGTTACCTCCACTCTGCTTCATGTCATGTTTACGATTCACGCTGCTTGTTTAATAGTTCCATGCCAAGTAAGTTTTTGTTAATTCTTCATAGTTTCTGCCTTTGTTTCTTTAGTCAACTTTGTTCTGCGCCATTGTATGCGCCTTTTGTTTGCTTTTTTTTTTAAGTTATAGTGTTAAAATAGAATATGTCTTTACCTTCACGCCTTGCCCGCTCCAACTTTCCTTTGCCTTCCGGAAAAAAAAACCCCAGGTCCACGTTCTGACATACTCCGAGTACTCAGATTATTTTTGGTGTAAGTAGCAACGTAACGTGTTGTTTATTCTTATAGAGTAATTAGTAAGCCGTTACAATGTTAAGGCAGTTTTTGTTCATTTTGTTCATTAACGTTTGGTTTATAGCCTCACACTTTTGCGTGATAGATGGAACTCCTACTCGCTCACTGCGAAGAAAGCCGCTAGCTGTTCAGTTTGAAACTACTTTTCTTCCGGCCGCTATTCTACTGTCGGTTAGTCCACACGAGCTATGGAAAGAGGCACTTTCTAGCCTAGGACGGGCTAAACATGTGACACACAGAGCCAACAGCAGTAAATATCTATGGATAGCTCCTGTGCTAAATCGTTAACAGAAGTGAACAACATAAACAGATAATAAAGTGATAAAGTCGCGACAAGTAAAAGTATAAGTTCTCAAGCAAATTGCTTTATGTGTAAATAAAGCTCTAGTCACTCACCAATAAATGCAGTTGCTCACCAAAGCATTGCATCACTCGGGAGTTCAGAAGTCAGCACAAAAGCCTGTATATTCTTTTGAGAAGTTTGTTGTGTGCGTCATTGTGCGTCAAAGAAGCCTGCGTAAACACAGAAGGTGTGGGGTTGAAAGCCCTATGCTTCGCTAGCTGTATGTCGGTATTATCTAAAATATATACTGCTTAGTAAAATATACCAGTATTGTTTGTTTGTTTAGTATTTCTTTGGTCAGTGGTAAACAAAAAACAAATAGTTTTACATTCATGAATTCATAAATTCATAATTTTACAGACCGTAAGGATTTAGGCTGAAGTTGAACACTAATTTCGCATAACCCTGTAAACAATCTCAAATACAAGATGTAGTAAAACCACGAGACATCGGGCTCTGATCTTGAGTGTCATAGATATGTGAAATTTCCTTTACACAACATATTATAAATACACCTTGTACACAGCATAAACACTGTTCAAAAATATACACAGTAAAGACAGACGAACTGTTCACATGTTAGTTAAACATTTGTACCAATAATATGCTATGTACAAACACTTATACTTCCATTATTTTTTATTGTTCCACTTTTAGTTTTGTAACAAACATTGATCATAGTATTAACTACAGGTGTTGATTCAAGAGCGATATATTTTTCTAAGCCATTGCTCTTAAAAATATTTTTAAATGTGTGAATAAATCTGGAACATTTGAAGGCATCATCCGGGCTGTTCCACGGATAAACCCACCCGACAAAAACACATCTCGTTTTTTAAGCTGGTTCTTATGTTTGCTTTCTGAAAGACAGATGAACCTCTAAGGTCATAGGGACTATCCCTGGATTTGAACCTCTCTTGTAGACACCGAGGCAGCATGCAGTTATGAGGTTTATACGTCACAATAGCAGTGTTGAGGTCAACAATATTTACTATGATACCAGTATACAGTCAAGCCCAAGAACACAGTTTGTCAACAACCTCCACAATAACATTATTTTCTCTTTACACCATGTGTAAGAAATGAGAGCATGTTCAAGCAGTTAACTGGCACCCTATGAATGCTTAAGCACTGAGCAATGTTCATAAGCCAGGTGTGCAATGGCTCATACTGTGAAGGAGTTTTTTTTTTTAAAGGGTTCCTCTTGATTGGCGGATTACAGTCAAGACTTGAGTTTACAACCAAATGACTAAAATGGAAAGATTGTTTAACCAAAATCTACTGGTTTCTTTTGGAAGTAGCCAATGGCAACGCATACCAGAAAGGCTGAAAGTACAGTAGTACCCAGTGGCGGTCCGAAAGTGATGTCCGACTTCTATGATTACCACTCAAAATACCATCTTATATGTCCCTACATGAATTTTGCTGGAGAAATACGCTACAGGAACACATTTATGCACTACTGCGCATTGAACCACCTCAACAATGTACAAAACAAGTTATTTTCTGGCGCACTTAAAAATCAATAAACCCGCATCAGCAATTAAAAATATCTTATGTGGTACTGTCAAAATTAAAATAGCAAAAAACATATTCAACGTGAAAAAATTTAAAAATAAAATATTTGAACACACAATTTGTAGCTCCCATTAGACATCGAATAGCCCCTCTTAGTCGTTTGATTCGAGTGGAAATGGTGGGCATTTCCCTATTTCATCGCCAACATCTTCTCACAAGATGTAGTTTCTCTTTAAATATCTTTCTTGAAAATGGCCTTGCAAATCAATCAATCAATCAATCAATGTTTACTTATATAGCCCTAAATCACTAGTGTCTCAAAGGGCTGCACAAACCACTACGACATCCTCGGTAGGCCCACATAAGGGCAAGGAAAACTCACACCCAGTGGGACATCGGTGACAATAATGACCCAGTGGGATGTCGGTGACAATGATGACTATGAGAACATGATACTGTGAAAGATCAATCCATAATGGATCCAACACAGTCGCGAGAGTCCAGTCCAAAGCGGATCCAACACAGCAGCGAGAGTCCCGTTCACAGCGGAGCCAACAGGAAACCATCCCAAGAGGAGGCTGATCAGCAGCGCAGAGATGTCCCCAGCCGATACACAGGCGAGCAGTACATGGCCACCGGATCGGACCGGACTCCCTCCACAAAGGAGAGTGGGACATAGAAGAAAAAGTAAAGAAACGGCAGATCAACTGGTCTGAAAAGGGAGTCTATTTAAAGGCTAGAGCATACAAATGAGTTTTAAGGTGAGACTTAAATGCTTCTACTGAGGTAGCATCTCGAACTGTTACCGGGAGGGCATTCCAGAGTACTGGAGCCCGAAATGAAAAAGCTCTACAGCCCGCAGACTTTTTTTGGGCTTTGGGGATCACTAATAAGCCGGAGTCCTTTGAACGCAGATTTCTTGCCGGGACATATGGTACAATACAATCGGCAAGATAGGATGGAGCTATACCGTGTAGTATTTTATACGTAAGTAGTAAAACCTTAAAGTCACATCTTAAGTGCACAGGAAGCCAGTGCAGGTGAGCCAGTACAGGCGTAATGTGATCAAACTTTCTTGTTCTTGTCAAAATTCTAGCAGCCGCATTTTGTACCAACTGTAATCTTTTAATGCTAGACATGGGGAGACCCGAAAATAATACGTTACAGTAGTCGAGGCGAGACGTAACAAACGCATGGATAATGATCTCAGCGTCTTTAGTGGACAGAATGGAGCGAATTTTAGCGATATTGCGGAGATGAAAGAAGGCCGTTTTAGTAACGCTTTTAATGTGTGACTCAAAGGAGAGAGTTGGGTCGAAGATAATACCCAGATTCCTTACCGTGTCGCCTTGTTTAATTGTTTGGTTGTCAAATGTTAGAGTTGTATTATTAAATAGAGTTCGGTGTCTAGCAGGACCGATAATCAGCATTTCCGTTTTTTTGGCGTTGAGTTGCAAAAAGTTAGCGGACATCCATTGTTTAATTTCATTAAGACACGCTTCCAACTGACTACAATCCGGCGTGTTGGTCAGCTTTAGGGGCATGTAGAGTTGGGTGTCATCAGCATAACAGTGAAAGCTAACACCGTATTTGCGTATGATGTCACCTAGCGGCAGCATGTAGATGCTGAAGAGTGCAGGGCCAAGGACCGAACCCTGGGGAACTCCACACGTTACCTTAACGTAGTCCGAGGTCACATTGTTATGGGAGACACACTGCATCCTATCAGTAAGATAAGAGTTAAACCAAGACAGGGCTAAGTCTGACATACCAATTCGTGTTTTGATACGTTCTAATAAAATATTATGATCGACAGTATCGAAAGCAGCGCTAAGATCGAGGAGCAGCAACATAGATGACGCATCAGAATCCATCGTTAGCAATAGATCATTAGTCATTTTTGCGAGGGCTGTCTCCGTGGAGTGATTTGCCCTGAAACCGGATTGAAAGGTTTCACATAGATTGTTAGACGCTAAGTGTTCATTTAACTGCTCCGCAACAATTTTTTCAAGGATTTTTGAAATAAAGGGAAGGTGAGACACCGGTCGGTAGTTTACCATGAGGTCAGGATCGAGGTTAGGTCTTTTAAGAAGAGGATGAATAACCGCTTTTTTGAATGCTAGGGGAAAAGTGCCCGAGGAAAGTGATAAGTTTATAATATTTAGCACTGATGGACCTAATAATACAAAGAGCTCCTTGATCAGTTTCCCAGGAAGAGGGTCAAGTAAACATGTTGTCTGTTTTATTCCATTTACACGTTGTAACAATTCCTCTAATGTTATTTCCTCAAAACGAGAGAAACTATTTTGGAGGGCAGTATCCGCCGTATATACAATCGTGTCAGTGTTAATAGAACCCCGTTGTAGCTGGGACGCATTGTCTTTAATCTCCTTTCTAATGACTTCAATTTTCTTACTAAAGAATTGCATAAAGTCATCAGCTGAGTGGGTGGAGCTACTGGAAGGAGTCCCTTGTTGGGTTAGCGATGCTACCGTACTAAACAAAAATTTAGGATCGTTTTTATTACGGTGGATGAGATTTGAGTAATATTTAGCTTTAGCTAAGGTAAGCATGCGTTTATAAGTTATTAAACCATCACTAAATGCTTGATGGTGCACCTCAAGTTTAGTCGTGCGCCATTTGCGTTCCAGCTTTCTGCATAATAATTTCTGAGCTCTAGTTTCTTCTGTAAACCACGGGGTGCGCTTTTTTGGAGCCTTTTTTAACTTTAGCGGTGCTATGTTATCAATGGTTTCGCGCAGGGCGTCGTTAAAGTTGTTAGTGAGGTTATCAATAGAGCCCACATACTTTGGGAATGGTGCCATTACCGAGGGCAGTAGGTCAGCAAGAGTTGTCGTTGTGGCCGTATTAATGTTGCGGCTGCTATAGCAGTTATTATTATTATTAGTTTGACGAACATGCGTCCGAACCTCGAATTTTATAAGGTAATGATCGGACAATACTTTAGTATACGGGAGTATCGTAACTTTGGAAGCGGTGATACCCCTGACAAGCACTAGGTCTATGGTATTACCGTTGCGATGCGTGGGTTCATTTATTATTTGTGTGAGACCACAGCTATCAATTATAGTCTGGAGCGCTACGCACGGTGGGTCCGATGGGGTATTCATATGGTTATTAAAGTCCCCCATTATGATTATATTATCGGCGTGTGTCACTAGATCAGCAACGAACTCTGAGAATTCATTGATAAAGTCCGAACAGGGCCCTGGGGGGCGGTAGATAACAGCCAGGTGTAGAGGCAGCGGTGTGACAGACCTCATAGTAAGCACCTCAAACGATTTATATTTATTATTTATGTTAGGACTAAGGTTAAAGTTTTCGTTGTATATTAGTGCGACCCCCCCACCCCTTTTAAGCGGACGGGCAATATGCGCATGTGTAAAGTTAGGAGGACATGCCTCATTTAGCGCAAAAAAGTTGTTTGGTTTAAGCCAGGTTTCACTGAGACCGATGACGTTAAGATTGTAGTCTCTGATAATATCATTAACTAACAACGTTTTGGGAGACAATGATCTTATGTTTAAAAAACCTATATTATAGGTAGTGGGCTGTTTTAGGGAATTTTTGATCAAATTATCCGTAGTAGCAATATTAATAATGTTGTGTTTATTATGCCCAGTGCATTTAGTATAGTTACGACCATATCTAGGAATTGATACGACAGGAATGTTCCGATTGTTTGATTGTTGCTTTGATAAACTGCACACATCATGGTTAGCCTCCTCAGTAACGGGGATTTTCCGATTGTTTGTTTGTTGCTTTGATAAACTGCACGCATCATAGTTAGCCACCTCAGTAACACACATGTCCAACTCTGAAACACTCAAAGCAGAAAAATCTTGTTCTAATTTAACTGACTCCTTACCCAGACCAGTAGTCTCGCATCCTTTATTTAAATCCGTCTTCAGGGTGGAGGGAAGTGGTGTTCTGTGGGGATTAGCCTTCTGCTTTGTTTTTAGGCCCGCTCGACATCCGCGTTTCCGATCACACCGCTGGCGTCTGCTCCGTAGACGGCCCCCGCTGCTACTAGACTCCCCTGCTTCACAGGCCGCTGGATGTAGCCGCCGACGTATTCCCATGCTAGTTAGCACGGTTAGCACGCACGCGTCTATCAGTCCAAAACGGCCCGATATGTCCATATCCAGAAGTGTCTGGCGGTCGTACGTGATCACGGAGTGACCACGATGCGAGCCAGCCATGTAAATGTATATCTGCCACCTGATCAACGTTTTGTTGTCCTTCTTTGTGGGTCAACACTTCCCGCTTCCGGCTAAATTGCAACTTGTGATTGGATACTCACTTTGGAATGACAAGTGAGTATCCAATCACATTCTCGTTAACATCAGGCTACCTAAAAAGGCTACTGTCAACAACTTGTGATTTGATTGGCTATCGCAACTTTCTTATTATCAACTGTATGTGTTCTCAAATTCACCCGCTAATGGTCCCGGTGAGTATCCAATCACAGGATGCATAAATGTCATGTTCAACTTGAGGCCACCTAAACGGCATTACTGACAACAACTCGTGATCTGATTGGCTATCGCAACTGTCTATCAACTGTATGTGCCCGTTCACTTACAGTGCATAGACGCCTGCATTGTTGATTCTGAAGGCCCCGGGCAGATTTCATACAGCATGGCAACATAAGCTTGCTGAATTCTGATTGGATACAAACTCTAACCTAAACACAACTTCCCTGGAAATAGCATAATATGACATGAAGAGCATATGAATAATTTTAGATATTTAGGGAAAGTAAATAAAAAAATACTTGTATATTTAATTATGATCATGATTTCTGGTTATGTTTGGCTAGTAGAGAAAGTTTTGTTGGCCCTGACAGCCCACCACTGGTAGTACCTCAATTTAAGAGCTCAATTAGTTCCATGACCTTCAGGCTTGGCCAGGAAAACTGCCTAAGTAACGCCTTTGGAGGATGTTGCCATATTCGGCGGGAAGGCTATACAAGGTGGACCTTCCAGCGGTTGGAAACCAAAGTCATGTCTATTTTTAGCTTGAAGCTATTGCTAGAGAGGTAAACTGGCAGTTTTTGAGGCAGATATTACAAGGTTCATAGTGACATTCTCTATGACTAATAGTGGTGGGGAGGCTCAAAACTCATATTTGTGCACACAACTTAGATAAATCATATTAAGATTTTTTCCTATATTCAAAACCCTTCTTGTAGTCTGCAAAACATTTAATGGTAGCTCTTTGGTCAAAATGTTTGTTTTACAGACGGTTTTTGAACCGCTTTCTGGCCGTCTCTTCAGGTTGCCCCGTTTTGTAGGCGGTCTTACAGTATTTCAAGGCCTCACTTCGACAGCATCTTTTCCCCACAATCATTATTGGAGTTTTGAGCACTTCTGTAGCCAGATTAAGTTCAAACTCTACAGCTTGTTTCGCGAAAGTATGAAAAAAGGCAAGATTTTTTTATAAATATCTGTGCAATGCCTCCATGTCTAACACAGATACCAAAGACACAACGGGTACCAATAGGTAAGAAAAGTTGATTTTCCATAATAGGACCCCTTTAAAATATACCAAAAAACCTCGAGAGCACTCATAAAATAAGTTCCATTACCAGTGTATTGGATTTGTTAATGTAGGCTAAAGTTGTTAGCAGCATGCATGAATACATCCAAACTACACACACAATCGCATCCATTCTTGCACTCTTAGAGGCTGAGAATCACAACAGCTTCTCAGTGACCAGATCAAATTAGAAGTCTTATCCCACTACAGATTTGAGAATACACACATTTGTTGCACGACGTTGTGTGTGCGCAACGTTTCGCAGATGGGCAGCAATTAATCAGAGAAGTAACTGTGAAGTAGTTTGCCATTAACCCACAAAGCTCCGAGGCATGCTAATTGAATCAGAAAATTAGTGACAGCTCTGTACTGAGCTATAATAGGCTAGCTATTGCTTGTAGCAGGTGCCAGCCCACTCAGCTGTGGAATAAGGTATTTAAGTCGCATTAGCAACAGTAAAAATATTCCCTGAAATGGAACAGTTAGATTTTCTGCCTGCTTTCATAGGCTAAGTCAGCAGGAAGAGTGACACAGTCAGCCAGCATTTCTGCTTTTGCACAAACACGTTAAGCCTGACAGTGGAAAAAAAATATCAAACTCTGCAAAGAGTTGATTCATTGAAAAAAAAATGTGAATAGCGTATCATCAGAGGTGGGTATAGTTGCCAAATATTACTTTATGCAGTAATTATCGATTAATATAATGATGGTATGAATAAATGTATAGTGATCGGACTGGTGACACAGTATATGTAGCGTGTTAATACCCACCTTTGCGTAGCATTGATGAAATATTTAATTGGTTTGATTTCATATTTAGGTGCGGCTTCACGGTAGGAGAGGGGTTAGTGCATCTTCCTCACAATTCGAAGGTCCTAAGTAGTCAGGGTTCAATCCCAGGCTCGGGATCTTTCTGTGTGGAGTTTGCATGTCCTCCCCGTGAATGTGTGGGTTCCCTCCGTGTACTCCGACTTCCTCCCACTTCCAAAGACATGCACCTGGGGATAGGTTGATTGGCAACACTAAATATGTCCATCCATCCATTTTCTACCGCTTGTCCCTTTTGAGGTCGTGGAGGGATCTTGAGCCTATCTCAGCCCCATTCGGGCGGAAGGCGAGGTACACCCTGGGATATATATATTTATATGTACAAACCCCATTTCCATTAGAGTTGGGAAGTTGTGTTAGATGTAAATATAAACGGAATACAGTGATTTGCAAATCCTTTTCAACCCATATTCAGTTGAATATGATACAAAGAGAACATATTTGATGTTCAAACTGATAAACATTTTTTTTTGCAAATAATCATTACTTTTAGAATTTGATGCCAGCAACACGTGACAAAGAAGTTGGGAAAGGTGGCAATAAATACTGATAAAGTTGAGGAATGCTGCAGGCTAGTTGGGAAAAGGTGGGTGCCATGATTGGGTACACAAACAGCTTCCCAAAAAATGCTCAGTCTTTCACAAATCCACAACTGCGTGAGCAAATAGTCAAACAGTTTAATTGCAAGAAATTTAGGGATTTCAACATCTACGCTCCATAATATCATCAAAAGGTTCAGAGAATCTGGAGAAATCACTCCATGTAAGCGGCATGGCCGGAAACCAACACTAAATGACCGTGACCTTCGATCCATCAAACGACACTGTATCAAAAACCAACATCAATCTCTAAAGGATATCACCACATGGGCTCAGGAACACTTCAAAAAACCACTGTCACTAAATACAGTTTGTCGCTACAGCTGTAAGTGCAAGTTAAAGCTCTACTATGCAAAGTGAAAGCCATTTATCAACAACATCCAGAAACGCTGCTGGCTTCTCTGGGCCCGAGATCATCTAAGATGGACTGATGCAAAGTGAAAAAGTGTTCTGTAGTCTCACGAGTCCACATTTCAAATATTTTTGGGAAATATTGGACATTGTGTCATCCGGACCAAAGGGGCAGCAAACCATCCAGACTGTTATCGACGCAAAGTTCAAAAGCCAGCATCTGTGATGGTATGGGGGTGCATTAGTGCCCAAGGCATGGGTCACTTACACATCTGTGAAGGCACCATTAATGCTGAAAGGTACATACAGCTTTTTGAACAACATGTGCTGCCATCTAAGCGCGGTCTTTTTCATGGATGCCCCTGCTTATTTCAGCAAGACAATGCCAAGCCACATTCAGCACGTGTTACAACAGCGTGGCTTCTTAAAAAAAGAGTGCGGGTACTTTCCTGGCCAGCTTGCAGTCCAGACCTGTCTCCCATCGAATATGTGTGGCGCATTATGAAGCGTAAAATAGGACAGCGGAGACCCCGGACTGTTGAAAGACTGAAGCTCTACATGAAACAAGAATAGGGAAGAATTCCACTTTCAAAACTTTAACAATTAGTTTCCTCAGTTCCCAAATGTTTATTGAGTGTTGTTAAAAGGAAAGGTGATGTAACACAGTGGTGAACATGCCCTTTCCCAACTACTTTGGCACGTGTTGCAGCCATAAAAATCTAAGTTAATTATTATTTGCAGAAAAAAACAAAGTTCATCAGTTTGAACATCAAATATCTTTTCTTTGTAGAGCATTCAATTGAATATGGGTTGAAAAGGATTTGCAAATCATTCTATTCCGTTTATATTTACATCTAACACAATTTCCCAACTCAAATGGAAACGGGGTTTGTATATATATATATATATATATATATATATATATATATATATATATATATATATATATATATATATATATATATATATATATATATATGTGCATGCATGCTTTGGAGCCCCTGCCTCGAAAGAAAATAATGTTTGCCTTGGTTCCCTTCTAACTTGCCTTGGTGCCCTAAAATATGAGCCCTCCTTTAAAGCAACACTTGCTTTGACCTTAAAAAGTTAAAGTTCGGGGCCTGTGATAGTAAATATTTTTCCGCCACCTCGCTACTGCCGTCTCTCTTCTCAAGTCTCCCCAGGGCTCGTAATTGATGGCATCGCTTTCAGACACAACATGAGAAAGTGCTGAGAAATTAAAAATTGATCACTTTTGAGCACGGGGACTCTGCGTACGTTCTTCTTTTAGGGGCCTCCATAAAGTTAGAGGTACTGGGAGCCTAGTGAGGAAGCATGACAGAGAGAGTTGTGCAAAGGAAGACAATTCCCCTGGCAGAGAGTGTTGTGCTCAGTTGTTTTGAGTTGAGAACATACTGTACTGTGTGCCACAATACATGTGCAGAGTATGGGGCCATGGCAGGAAGAACCGAGTAATAGGAACGTGTTTAATGTGTATCAGGATGGTGTGACACTACTTATTGTCTACCTACAGAGATATGTGTGTGTGTGTCTATGTGTGCGTGCTTTTCACCTTTTTTGGTCATGTGACTTTGATTCCGACCCTCTAAAAGAGTGAGGGAGAGAAAGTAAAAAATTTTTGCAACAACATACAGTATAGAAAAAGATTGGTTTGGTATCCCACATGTTTTATTTTCCGATGACATTTATAAATGCAGAAGTAAACCACAATTTGACAACTCGCCAATTAAACTTCAAATTCCCATAAAACTGTTGTTTACATACTGTGTAGTTTTCAGAATTAATGTTAACCAGTTGTGGTTAGTGGTACCTCATGCTCAGCTTTCCTTTCACCTTTTGGGAAAACCAACGTGGTAGTTTTTCTAATAAATCCTCTACAGATGTCCACGTTAATTCACGGTGTCCAACAGATTTGTTACACTGTGACTAGGGATAGGTAGTAGCGATGTGGGAAAAAATCGATTCGAATTTGAATCGCGATTTGTCACGTTTTGCGATTCAGAATTGATTCTCATTTTAAAAAATCTATTTTATTTCCTTTTTTTTTATCAATCCAACAAAACAATACACAGCAATATCATAACAATGCAACCCAATTCCAAAACCAAACCTGACCCAGCAACACTCAGAACTGCAATACACAGAGCAATTGAGAGAAGACACAAACACGACACAGAACAAACCAAAAGTAGTGAAAAAAAAAAAATATTATCAACAACAGTATCAATATTAGTTATAATTTCAGCATTGCAGTGATTAAAAATCCCTCATTGACATTATCATTAGACATTTATAAAAAGAAAAAAAAAGAATAGTGTCACAGTTGCTTACACTTGCATCGCATCTCATAAGCTTGACAACACACTGTGTCCAATATTTTCACAAAGATAAAATAAGTCATATTTTTGTTTTTTGTAATAGTTAAAACAAATGTACATTTTTGCAATCCGTTGATAAAACATTGTCCTTTACAATTATAAAAGCTTTTTACAAAAATCTACTACTCTGCTAGCATGTCAGCAGACTGGGGTAAATCCTGCTGAAATCCTATGTATTGAGCTGCCACCTTACCGTGGTAGAGGAGTTTGCGTGTCCCAATGATCCTAGGAGCTATGTTGTCCAGGGGCTTTAAGCCCCCTGGTAGGGTCTCCCAAGGCAAACTGGTCCTAGGTGAGGGACCAGACAAAGAGCAGCTCGAAAACCTCTATGAAAAGTAAAAACAAAGGACCCAGATTTCCCTTGCCCGGACGCGGGTCACCGGGGCCCCCCTCTGGAGCCAGGCCCGGAGGTGGGGCACGATGGCGAGCGCCTGGTGGCCGGGCCTGTACCCATGGGGCCAGGCCGGGTTCAGCTCGAAGAGGCAACGTGGGTCCCCCCTCCAATGGGCTCACCACCCATAGCAGGGGCCATAGAGGTCGGGTGCAATGTGAGATGGGCGGCAGCCGAAGGCAGGACACTTGGCGGTCCGATCCTCGGCTACATAAGCTCGCTCTTGGGACGTGGAACGTCACCTCACTGGGGGGAAAGGAGCCTGAGCTAGTGCGCGAAGTAGAGAAATTCCGGCTGGATGTAGTCGGACTCACTTCGACGCACAGCAAGGGCTCTGGAACCACTTCTCTTGAAAGGGGCTGGACTCTCTTTCACTCTGGCGTTACCGGCAGTGAGAGGCGACGGGCTGGCGTGGCAATTCTGGTTGCCCCCCGGCTCAAAGCCTGCACGTTGGAGTTCAACCCAGTGGACGAAAGGGTAGCCCCCCTCCGCCTTCGGGTGGGGGGACGGGTCCTGACTGTTGTTTGCGCTTACGCACCAAACAACGGTTCAGAGTACCCACCCTTTTTGGGTACACTCGAGGGAGTACTGGAGAGTGCTCCCTCGGGTGATTCCCTTGTTCTGCTGGGGGACTTCAACGCTCAGGGTGTCCATTTGTGCACTTGGCACCAGGACACCCTAGGCCGCAGTTCCATGATCGACTTTGTAGTTCTGTCATCGGATTTGCGGCCTCATGTTTTGGACACTCGGGTGAAGAGAGGGGCGGAGATTTCTACCAATCACCACCTGGTGGTGAGTTGGCTGCGATGGTGTGGGAGGATGCAGGACAGACCTGGCAGGCCCAAACGCATTGTGAGGGTTTGCTGGGAATGTCTGGCACAGTCTCCTGTCAGAGAAAGTTTCAATTCCCACCTCCCGAGGAACTTTGAACATGTCACGAGGGAGGTGCTGGACATTGAGTCCGAGTGGACCATGTTCCGCACCTCTATTGTCGAGGCGGCTGATCGGAGCTGTGGCCGCAAGGTAGTTGGTGCTTGTCGTGGCGGTAATCCTAAAACCCGGTGGTGGACGCCAGCGGTCAGGGATGCCGTCAAGCTGAAGAAGGAGTCCTATCGCGTTCTTTTGGCTCATAGGACTCCAGAGGCAGTGGACAGGTACCGACAGGCCAAGCGGTGTGCAGCTTCAGCGGTCGCAGAGGCAAAAACTCGGACATGGGAAGAGTTTGGGGAAGCCATGGAAAATGACTTCCGGATGGCTTCGAAGCGATTCTGGACCACCGTCCCCCGCCTCAGGAAGGGGAAGCAGTGCACTGTCAACACCGTGTATGGTGCGGATGGTGTTCTGTTGACCTCAACTGCGGATGTTGTGGATAGGTGGAAGGAATACTTCGAAGACCTCCTCAATCCCACCAACACGTCTTCCTATTAGGAAGCAGTGCCTGGGGAATCTGTGGTGGACTCTCCTATTTCTGGGGCTGAGGTTGCTGAGGTAGTTAAAAAGCTCCTCGGTGGCAAGGCCCCAGGGGTGGATGAGATCCGCCCGGAGTTCCTTAAGGCTCTGGATGCTGTGGGGCTGTCTTGGTTGACAAGACTCTGCAGCATCGCGTGGACATCGGGGGCGGTACTTCTGGATTGGCAGACCGGGGTGGTAGTCCCTCTCTTTAAGAAGGGGGACCGGAGGGTGTGTTCCAACTATCGTGGGATCACACTGCTCAGCCTTCCCGGTAAGGTTTATTCAGGTGTACTGGAGAGGAGGCTACACCGGATAGTCGAACCTCGGATTCAGGAGGAACAGTGTGGTTTTCGTCGTGGTCGTGAACTGTGGACCACCTCTATACTCTCGGCAGGGTTCTTGAGGGTGCATGGGAGTTTGCCCAACCAGTCTACATGTGCTTTCGATCAGTGTCAGAGCTTGGTCCGCATTGCTGGCAGTAAGTCGGACACGTTTCCAGTGAGGGTTGGACTCCGCCAAGGCTGCCCTTTGTCACCGATTCTGTTCATAACTTTTATGGACAGAATTTCTAGGCGCAGTCAAGGCATTGAGGGGTTCCGGTTTGGTGGCCGCAGGATTAGGTCTCTGCTTTTTGCAGACGACGTGGTCCTGTTGGCTTCATCTGGCCGGGATCTTCAGCTCTCACTGGATCGGTTCGCAGCCGAGTGTGAAGCGGCCGGAATGAGAATCAGCACCTCCAAATCCGAGTCCATGGTTCTCTCCCGGAAAAGGGTGGAGTGCCATCTCCGGGTTGGGGAGGAGACCCTGCCCCAAGTGGAGGAGTTCAAGTACCTAGGAGTCTTGTTCACGAGTGGGGGAAGAGTGGATCGTGAGATCGACAGGCGGATCGGTGCGGCGTCTTCAGTAATGCGGACGTTGTACCGATCCGTTGTGGTGAAGAAGGGGCTGAGCCGGAAGGCAAAGCTCTCAATTTACCGGCCGATCTACGTTCCCATCCTCACCTATGGTCATGAGCTTTGGGTCATGACCGAAAGGATAAGATCACGGGTACAAGCGGCCGAAATGAGTTTCCTCCGCCGTGTGGCGGGGCTCTCCCTTAGAGATAGGGTGAGAAGCTCTGCCATCCGGGAGGAACTCAAAGTAAAGCCGCTGCTCCTCCACATCGAGAAGAGCCAGATGAGGTGGTTCGGGCATCTGGTCAGGATGCCACCCGAACGCCTCCCGAGGGAGGTGTTTAGGGCACGTCCAACCGGTAGGAGGCCACGGGGAAGACCCAGGACACGTTGGGAAGACTGTCTCCCGGCTGCCCTGGGAACGCCTCGGGATCCCCCGGGGAGAGCTAGACGAAGTGGCTGGGGAGAGGGAAGTCTGGGCTTCCCTGCTTAGGCTGCTGCCCCCACGACCCGACCTCGGATAAGCGGAAGAAGATGGATGGATGGATGAATGAATAGAGAATCCTTTTAAATCGGGAAAAAATCGTTTTTGAATTGAGAATCGTGTTGAATTTAAAAAAAATCGATTTTGAATCGAATCGTGACCCCAATAATCGATATTGAATTAAATCGTGGGAAACCCAAACATTCGCAGCCCTAATAGGTACCCAATTCAGTACTTTTATAAGTTGATTACATAAATTAAAACATATTTTGATACCTTTGTTGGACGTGACATCAAATCTGGTTGCAGACAGGCTCAAGCGGACTCAGACTGACTGCTTTGAGGTGTTACAATTGTCCACGCCTACAAAGTAAGGAGAAGGCCCTCGAAAGAACAGTACAAAAATGTTATTAGAATGCACTTAGCTCTATTAGCTCTATGCTAATTTACATGGTATTTGCCATAGACACGCTGACGATGAGCATTAGTGAGTTTGCATTATGATTTTTACACCTCCAAATTTGATAATGGAAACTACTATTAAGATGCATGTTCGTCAATTAGCTGGTCTGTAATAAGAACAATACTTATGGTATATACACTTTGTGGAGCTCAACAAAAAAAAAGACTGGCACATCTAACCTAATGACAACGACTCGTTCCCGACTATGGCAACACACTATACTCTTAACACGCTTGCGATCTAATATGTTGGAATTGCAACTAAAGTCTACCACTGTATACAGTGTATACAGTACAATTGCAAATGAGACACAGAAGTGTAATAAAACAAGATAACAACTAGACAGCACAGCTCTGTGTTAAATGTTGAATTAGGGCTGGGTAATATGGACCAAAACTGATATCCCACTATTTTTAGGTCGAATCGCGATGTACAATATATATCAGTATTTTAAACAAAATGTGCAAAGTGTTTAGTTTAAACGCAACACCACATTACTGGTACTACCATTGTTCTGAAAATTACTTTAACAAAATAAATTCTTATAGAAATGTGTTACTCAACCAAAAAAAAGTAATTTAATTACTAATTAGAAATACTCTAAAGCAGTAAGTAAGCAGTAAGAAACAGACCTAGTGAGTACTTTAGAGTTATTTACTAGAGAAAGTAATTAAAGCATTACTTAAAAAAAAACTTTAAACATATGTTATATATAGTTGGGAGAAGTTTTTGAGAGGAGCCTGTGTGTGCTTGTGTGTGCCTTTAAAAAGTGTTTTTTGTTGCCAAGCTATGTGTGACGTCAGCAAAAGTTTCAGGTGAAGTGTGTTTGTTAGCTTTAGCAGTTAGCAGTGTCACTTTGTTGGCTCTGACATCTGATCCGATGATTATTTTCACCGGCTGGTGTTACCTCCGGTAATAAAGATGAGGCCGCCCCCGCCAGCCGCCGCAGCTACGGTTTGGGCATGTCGACCGTGCGCGAAGGGGAATGTGGAGGAGGGGACTGAGGGGAGGTTCGGCAATGCACATTAGCAAATCCTGACACATGCCATATCCTTCCCCAGCTATGGTTTCTTCCAGACCACCCAGCGGCAGTGCACTGGCCGCAGTCAGCCGTAACAATGGCGCATCAAAAGATACCTGTATGGCGGTATTGTCTCAAATTTATACCAGTATTACAGTAAACACCAGTAATGTCTCAATATTAACTGTAACACCGCCCAGCTTAAGTTCAATAAACTTTTTTGTCCTTAAACAATTAACATTTATGAACACATTTGAACTCATACAAAAGTACCGCAAATTGGTACAGTTGAGTACATTGATTGATTGATTGATTGAAACTTTTATTAGTAGATTGCAAAGAAAGAGAATACATTGTATGAAACAGTACAGTTGACACAGTACAGTACATATTCCGTACAATTGGCCACTAAATGGTAACACCCAAATACGTTAATCAATTCATGGTAACTCATGGTAATTCATGTATTGAGAATTGGTGCTATATGGATTCACATGTGCATTTCCTGCCCTGCGTACATAAGCTACAATTGTGTTAAGTGGGACAATACGTTCAAACAAATGCCCTGTTTCTATTTCATACATGTTTTTTTCAACCTGTTTGCTCAAAGGGATGTTTCTATATAACAATGGTCCAACTATATAGTATAACCTCACTTCACTAAACATTTAGTATCAACACATCCCTCCCTCTCCCTTCTTCTACTTTGTCTCACCCCTGCCGAGAGGAAAAGGGCACACCCAGTCTTCAACTGTGGCGCATTTAAATTGAGGTAACAGTAAGGTTTGCTTGATCAGCTTTTAGTAAGAAGACTCCTGCTGTGCAATAGACCCTGTGGCACTTTGACAAAGTGTAACTTAAACTTGCTGTGTTTACCGCAAGCACTGGGTCATCCCGAGCATGACTATGCAGATTCTAATTGCTGGGAGCATTACTCCTTGGGCAGGTCCTTTAATATTGGAATAAAACAAGTGGATGTCATCCATCTGCTACAGTCAAGGCAACAATTTCAAATATCTACACAGAAACCCTACACCTTCCTTACACTGTGAAACCATCATAATTTGTCCCTTAGTTTCAGCCTTGGCCAAAGGTCCACAGAAATGGTCCTTCAGATTGCCAGATGGAAAAGCGTGATTCATCATTCCATATAACGCGTCGTCTCAACTGCTCTCGAGTCCAGTGGCGACGTGCTTTACACCACTACATCCCACGCTTTGCATTGGACTTGGTGATGTATGGCATAGATATTGCTACTCGGCTATGGAAACCCTTTCCATGAAGCTCTCTGCGTACTGTACGTGGGCTAATTGGAAGGTCACATGAAATTTGGAGCTCTGTAGCAACCGACTGTGCAGAAAGTCCTTGCACTATGCCCTTCAGCACCCGTTGACCCCTCTCTGTCAGTTTACCTGGCCTACCACTTGGTGACTGACAACCCATTCTTTCACAAATGTTTGTAGAAACGGTCTCCATGCCTATGTGCTTGATTTCATACGTCGTGCCAAGTGATTAGGACACCTGATTTTCATCATTTGGATGGGTGGCCAAATACTTTTGGCAATGTAGTGTATGTCCTTAGACACGTGAGGACTTCGAATATGACCAATGTATGATCCTGTATCTAGTTGGTATCGAATCGACACATAAATTGTGTCATCATCCAAAACCAATGTAAAGTATCAAACAACAGAAGAATAAGTGATCATCACATTTAACATGTTGAAACAGAAAATAACCAACAGTAAATAAACAAGTAGATTAATACTAATTTTTTAGAGTTTGTCCCTCATAATGTTGACAAAATAATAGAATGGAAAATGCCACACAATATGTTACTGCATTCGTCAGCAGACAAATTAGTAGCGTTTGTTTGTTTTCTTACTTGTAAAAGACAAGTTGTGTAGTATGTTCAGTATTTTATTAAAGAAATAAATTGTCCTTCAATTGCAAAAAGAAACCTATTTTTAATGTACTGTAACATTTTTTTCTTAAAATAAAGCCAATAATGACATTTTTTGTGGTCCCCTTTATTTAGAAATGTATCAAAAGGTTATTGAAAAGTATTGAAATATATTTTCTTTTACCGGTACCAAAATACTGGTACGGGACAACCCTAGGAGCGACAAAAAATTGGTTATTGAGGCATCGATTTTTTATATATATAATTAATGCAATATTATATATGTCTAAATATGCGTTCATCACTTACAACTTTTTAAAAAAGCATCTGTCCATCCATCCATCTTCTTCCGCTTATCCGAGGTCGGGTCGCGGGGGCAGCAGCCTAAGCAGGGAAACCCAGACTTCCCTCTCCCCAACCACTTTTGTCCAGTTCCTCCCGGGGGATCTCGAGGCATTCGCAGGCCAGCCGGGAGAGATAGTCTTCCCAATGTGTCCTGGGTCTTCCGAATGGCCTCCTACCGGTTGGACGTGCCCGAAACACCTCCCTAGGGAGACGTTCGGGTGGCATCCTGACCAGATGCCACTCGATGTGGAGGAGCAGCGGCTTTACTTTGAGCTCCTCCCGGATGACACTGCTTCTCACCCTATCTCTAACGGAGAGCCCCGCCACACGGCGGAAGAAACTAATTTTGTCCGTTTGTACCCGTGATCTTTTCCTTTCGGTCTTGACCCAAAGCTCATGATTATAGGTGAGGATGGGAACGTAGATCGACAGGTAAATTCAGAGCTTTGCATTCTGGCTCAGCTCTTTCTTCCCCACAACGGATCGACACAGCGTACACATTACTGAAGACGCCGCACCGGTCCGCCTGTCGATTTCATGATCCACTCTTCCCTCACTCGTGAACAAGACTCCTAGTTACTTGAACTCCTCCACTTGGGGAGGGGTAAAAAAAACAATGCATTTGTAATAAGAAACATTTAGATAGTACTCACATTTACTAAATTATTGGAATTGTGTGCAAAACTTGAACATATGTGACCTAAAATAAAGGAGTTGGTCGGATCTCTCGCTGAGGTCAACCAAATTTTATAACGGTCTGCAATACTTTATTTATAATAAATTAACTGATTATCGATTATTGACATTTTAATAATCAATGTTATAATCGTCCATTTCCAAATTGAGATGCATCTAAAAATCTATTATTTCCCCCCTCTACTAATTAATAGATTACAGTAATTGTGTTCCATGCATGACAAACAAATGAGGACTGGTTCATTTCCATTCTGTTTGAAGATTTGTACTTAGCACTTTCAGGTGTAACTTACAGGTAAGACCTGGCTAAAAGTCCACATGTCTTTTTTTAATGCCTCGACAAAACCTATGCTTGCCCTGTCAGCCTCAGTTTCACTCTCACGCTCCCTTTCACTTTATCCTCTGTGCTCCCTTCCAGCCAGTTTATTTTCCCTGTATCAGGAGTTACATTAATGAGATTGGGGTTTTTAACAGCTGAGCTCAGCCCCTTGGCCATCACCTTGCGTATTCTTTGCTGCCGTTAAAAGGGTCAGGAAGTGCTCAGATTAAAAGCATCAGTCCATGTATGCACATTGAAAAGGGTTGCATTTTAAGCCTATTTTTGAGATTCATTAAAAGTTACGATTTTAGGTTTTAGTGATCACAATTTGAAGTTTGAAAGTACATATTTAGGGTCTGATTAAGAGCTCAAATAGTGCTAAATAGCGTGGGTAGACTATAGAATTGTGAGAACTATTAGTGGCTGTGTTGTTGTGGGTGATTTACTGTGTGCGCAATTGATAACAAGTGCAAAAGTGGTGCAGACCGCCCTATTTACATTGAGGTGTTTACTACCAGACACCCATTTACTGCACATCTGCATGCTCCAACTTTTGGTGTTTTGGTAGGTGTATGTTGATGCAGCAGACTACAGTGTGTAGGCTACCACCTTTTCTGATACAGTGTGATCGAGATACCATTTTTAGCATGCCAAAGGTGTTCTGGAATCATCCATTCACGAGAAAATGCATGTTGCAAGAAGTTTTTTCAAAGGAGATAGAACAATAAAATACCATGAATTGATTAACGTGGACCCCGACTTAAACAAGTTCAAAAACGTATTTGGGTATCACCATTTAGTGGTCCATTGTACGGAATATGTACTGTACTGTGCAATCTACTAATAAAAGTTTTAATCAATCAATCAAAAAACGTATTTCCTAACTTACTTCATTCTTCATTCAAAAAAGGCAAACTTCATTCTGTCCCCCTTGGCCCTTGTAAGTGATGCAATCCACCATAAATACATTAAACTAGGATGCAGAGTGGAAACCCTTTTAGCCGCCTTTTCAGTGCCACAATCTTATGTTTCAGCTGTATTTTAACCTCCTTCCTCTGCTGACGGAACTATAGTCAAGCTTCATCACCTGCTGCCAACCTTTACTTCCAACCTTCACAGCCCCTCACTATAGCTGACCATAAGTCTTAGCCCAAACCTGCCTGGGGGTTACAGGGAGTGCCAAAGGTGCATTGAGTGACGTGGTACTCTGGCTGACCCCTGCTAGCTTGGCAGGGCTGCCTCCCTAATGAGATTAACTGGGTAATGCCGACTCTGTGTCTGTTTCTCCTGCCGCCCAGTCGGGCCCACCCTGGGGCTCTTTATTTAGCCAGCTGCAGGGCAGGGTGCGCCAGCATTCACAGGTCGAGGGCAGGACAGGGCCCACATGCCCAATGCCCCCCCATTATCCTTTACCCACATTCCGGTATATCTGAACCACTCAGCCTGGGTTGTAGCATCCTCACTGCAAAGCTGCATTGTTTTGGGGGGCATTTTTGTGTCTGTGTGCAATAGACGCTCCCTAAAGTATGTCCATTTGTCTCCCGTCCGTGCATCAACCCAAGTTCAAATTCATCAAGCTGAACTTCCGTTTCTACTTTTTGCCGATTGGGTGCTACTAGCACGCTATCTACAATTTGACAAAAAAGGAATAAAGTAAACGACAACAAAAGAGGTACACGGTTACCAATAAAAATTAAGGCGTTGTGTTACATAAAGGAAGACCCACACTACAACGTTGTCAGTAGACTTTCATAGTTTTGTAGAGATTGGCGAGCAGCCAACATGCATATCAGTGTCTGCTGTCCTCAGGTCTTTGCCTGACTTTGATAGCCACTGTCATTGAGGGGCCTCAACCTTTATGGAAAATAATCCTTTGTATGTAATTCATACAAAAGCAATGTTTTTAAGGGTTTCTTGTATTTTTTGTTACCATTTTATGAAATAACCTTAAAAAAACTATAATAAATTGGAAAAAATCTGCTAAAATAAAACATACCAATATTGCATTTCAAATTGGCCCTCGTGTGTGAATGTGAGTGTGAATATTGTATTTCTATCTGTGTTGGCCCTGCGACGAGGTGGCGATTCGTCCAGGGTGTACCCCACCTACCTTCCGAATGCACCTGAGATAGGTTCAGCTGTGTGTGTGTGTGTGTGTTTGTTTGTGTTTATGTGTGTGTGTGTGTGTGTGTGTGTGTGTGTGTGTGTGTGCGCATATGTGAATATATATATATATATATATATATATATATATATATATATATATATATATATATATATATATATACCGTATATTACCAAATAGTAGCCCGGGCGTTTATTTCACAAAATAATTTTTGGAGACGGGGGTTTAAAAGAAGCAGGCGGTTATTTGCACGAGGCTTTTATTTATTTTTGCACCAGCCTGCACCAGCCTGCACCAGGCCATTATTTGGTTACAATGGTTACTGTCCAGTATTTTTTTTTCGTATAAAAAACTTTAAATTTAAAAGCTATTGTAAACATACAAACAAAAAAACAAGATTATCAAAAGACAAGAGATCAACAAGGCCTCAACATGGCAGTAGTGCAACAATTGTCAAATAGAATACAAATACTGAAAATAAATCAAGTTTTTAAATAAAGCAGCCTACCTGGAAAAATAAAATTATGTTACCAAGTACTCAAGTATAAAACCCACCATCAAAACAGAACAATAATATTGTCACTTAAATGAAATAAAGGCTACAGTATTCCAAGTTTTAAATAAAGCAGCATACAGCAAAAATAAAATGATGGTACCAAGTACTCTATAAAACCATCAAAACAATAAAACTGCTGCAAACGCAACCCCAAATGCAACTCAAACCCACTCATCATCATCCTCCTCCTCCCCTTCTTCATCCTCCTCTTCCTCCCCCTCCTCTCCCTCACCCCCCTCACCATCCTCCTCCTCTTCAATCACAAGTTCATTGAGGAACTGCTGTTCCTCATCACTCTCCTCCTCTTCCTGAACCACAGCAGCACCCTGCTGTCTAGCCCTCAACAACCTCTCTCTGCCTGCCTGACATGGCTGTCCCTCCTTGAGGCAGTAAATGAGCTGGTTCTCACTCCCATCAGCTGCCACCGTCAGCCTACACACCTTGTAGGATACCCGAAAGCAACAATCAGCTTTGGCTACTGTTTGCAACACACACACACACAAACACACACACACACAAACACACAGCCGGCCAGCCTACCTTGAATGAGTTGATCAGAGTGTCCCGATCCAGAACATCCCAGGTTCCCAGGACGACCAGGAGGCGGCGGGAAGGGGCTCTCAGGTTCCCTGACTTGGTGTAGGTCTTGTCTTTATCACCAGCTATGCAGTTATCTTAGTAGTCACGGAGCTGCGCTTTGAAAGGGACATTCCACACACAACATTGGGGGCCTGCAGGTACTTTGTGCAACCTCCAGATATAACAGCCTTTGTAAGGTTGTAGCCCCTTTTAAGCTCTGCCTTCGTGGCCTCGCTGATATGGCATCGGTATGAGTCCCATGCAAGTAGCCTCGGACCGAAGTGAAATTTCCCCACTGCCCTCTGGAGCCAATCCTTTGTCTGGTCATCATTAAACCAGCCTTTCTTGGAGGAAGCTATGATCACCCCAGGGATGCTCTGCATAGCCTTTACATCACAGACAGCACCTTTAAACACAAAGTAAGGGTTCAGCTTTGTCCCGTCTGCTTTGGCTGCAAGAGCCACCGTGACGCGTGCCTTCTCGTGGCCGGTGGTTTTGAGGCAGATGGAGCGGGCGCCCTTCTCATTGACCGTACTAAAACCAACCATGTCAAACCAGACGGTTGTTTCATCCATGGCGATGATATTCTTGGGCTGGATTTTCTTGACCTCTATCTGTTTAGTATACAAAACGAGGAAGTTGACAATCTTCTTGATGGGAGAGTCCTTCTGTGCAATAGTTGTTCTCCTCCTGAGGGTAAAGAATTCTGCTCCGCATGCTTCCTAACCGCTAGCTTGAACTTTAGAGCCTATCTCAGCTGCATTCGGGCGGAAGGTGGCGTACACCCTGGACAAGTTGCCACCTCATGGCAGATATATATATATATATATATATATATATATATATATATATATATACAAATATATATATACATATATATATATATGTATATATATATATATACACATATATATATATATATATATATATATATATATATATATATATATATATATATAAATAGACATATATATATATATATATATAAATATATATATATATATATATATATAAATATATATATATATATATATATATATATATATACACACAGCATGGAAAATTAAGTCAGCCAAAGCAGCCAGTTAGTATTAAAAAAATATAGCATATACAGCAAATATAAATCTTTTACAAACCCTGTTTCCATATTAGTTGGGAAATTGTGTTGGATGTAAATCTAAACGGAATACAATGATTTGCAAATCATTTTCAACCCATATTCAGTTGCATATGCTACAAAGACAACATATTTGATGTTCAAACTCATAAACTTAGTTTTTTTTTTGCAAATAATAATCAACTTAGAATTTCATGGCTGCAACACGTGCCAAAGTAGTTGGGAAAGGGCATGTTCACCACTGTGCTACATCACCTTTTCTTTTAACAACACTCAATAAACGTTTGGGAACTGAGGAAACTAATTGTTGAAGCTTTGAAAGTGGAATTCTTTCCCATTCTTGTTTCATGTATAGCTTTAGTCATTCCACAGTCCGGGGTCTCCGCTGTCGTATTTTACGCTTCATATTGCGCCAAACATTTCCGATGGGAGACAGGTCTGGACTGCAGGCAGGCTAGGAAAGTACCCACACTTTTTTAGTACAAAACCACGCTGTTGTAACACGTGGCTTGACATTGTCGTGTGAAATAAGCAGGGGTGTCCATGATAATGTTGCTTGGATGACAACATATGTTGCTCCATAACCTGTATGGACCATTCAGCATAATGGTGCCTTCACAGATGTGTAAGTTACCCATTCCCTGGGCACTAATACACCCCCATACCATCACAGATGCTGGCTTTTGAACTTCGCGTCTATATAAATCCAGATGGTTATTTGGTTACAGTTTCCAAATATAATTTGAAATGTGGACTTGTCAGCCCACAGAACACCTTTCCACTTTGCATCACTCCATCTTAGATGAGCTCAGGCCCAGCGAAGCCAGGGGCATTCCTTGGTGTTGTTGATAAATGGGTTTTGTTTTGCAAAGCAGAGTTTTAACTTGAACTTACAGATGTAACATCCAACTGCAGTTACTGAGAGTGGTTTTATGAAGTGTTCCTGAGCCCATGTGGTGATATCCTTTACACACTGATGTCTGTTTTTGATGCAGTACCGCCACGCCAGAGGGATCAAAAGTCCGTAATATCATCGCTTACGTGCTGTGATTTCCCCAGATTCTCTGAACCTTTTGATGATTTTACGGACCATAGATGGTAAAATCCCTAAATTCCTTTCAATAGCTCGTTGAGAAATGTTGTTCTAAAACTGTTCGACAATTTGCTTACAAATTGGTGACCCCCGCCCCATCCTTGTTTGTGAATTACTTAGCATTTCATGGAAGCTGCTTTTATACCCAATCATGACACCACCTGTTCCAAATTAGCCTGCACACCTGTGGGATGTTTCAAATAAGTGTTTGATGAGCATTCCTCAACTTTATCAGTATTTATTGCCACCTTTCCCAACTTCTTTGTCACGCGTTGCTGGCATCAAATTCTAAAGTTAATGATTATTTGCAAAAAAAAAAAATGTGTATCAGTTTGAACATCAAATATGTTGTCTTTGTAGCATATTCAGCTGAATATGGGTTGAAAATGATTTGCAAATCATTGTATTCCCTTTATATTTACATCTAACACAATTTCCCAACTCATATGGAAATGAGGTTTGTACCTATGTACAACTGTAGTGCTCTTTTTCTCTTCAAGCCCTTTTACGCTTTTCTTTAGGTGGCTTTATCGATATATTTACCCGTTTTAGCAGTGATACAGTTCAAGTGCCGATTAAACACCCACACCTTTGTCACTGAGTGTTTTTATGAGGGTCCTAAACAGAGAGGACCATGGCACAGTATGGCCTCCACTCAACCAGAGGGTCACTTTTATCTGGAAATGTGTGAGGGTGCTGCATAGGCCATCTCAGTTACCCAGGTGTCCCTGCTTTATGTCTATATTATCTATTGAAAATGGTAGCACCTACTTGGAGGTAGCTTTATGGCACAGACAGGTTCAAGTTGCACCCAAACAAACATATCATACCAATGGTTCTACCCGGGCACATGTCAGCATATGTCAGCATATGTCAGCATATGTAACAATCGCAGCTTTATGTAGTTGTCGTTTGCATTGCGGGGTTGGGTGTCAAAGACTGCTTTTATACCGATACAATATCAGATCCTTCTACACTTGGTGGCCGCTCTTGATCACATTTCCATCAGGTTTTGACATGGAAGTTAAGATCACCATGGATCAATGTGGCACGCTTTGCCAGGATCAAGGTTTACAGAACCCTATTCAGGTACACGGTACATCTTAGTTTGAGATGTTGCACAAACACTGATCAGAATGTTCTCTGAAAAGAGCTTGCTTATTTTTCTGTCTCTTTATCTATCTCCACAAAACAGACAAATCACGAATGGCAGTGTGAAAGGAAGTGAGCTGCATACACGCGCATGCATTTTTCCACACACAAACACACGTATTCTGTCTTCTATACCCCATATCACACAGCTAATATGAAGCTTTTGAAAAAGAAAGGAAATCTTGATGAATGAAATGGAAATTGTGTGGTGGATTTAGAGGCTTCTATGTTAATCTCCGAGGATAGCTGCAAATATAATAGCCGGGGAGTTGGAAACATAATTAACTGGAGACCTTGTCCATTGACAACGGGTCAAGGGAATCTAAACCACACCGCATCTTTTCACTTCAAGGTATTGCTCTGCATTTCTATAGACATAATTTCTCTGCCTCAATATTCACCCGCCTGTTTAAATGTTTGATAACCACTGTTCACTCAATGCAGTAAATACTCATCTCTAATAAATTAACTTGAAAAAAATATATATTGTGTTACGATTAACTTTTTACAAAATGATCGCTGATGGTAATATTTTATTTGTAACCGAAAAAAAAAAAAAAATCAAAGTTAGGGGCGTTCCAATTAGGGTTTTATGTTGCCGATTCACATACCGATCATCCTTGAGTGAGGGTGACCGATACCGATCACATATATTAACTATAAATGTTTTAATTAATGAATAATGAGTTCTATTGACTAAATGATCTGAGACTGCGTGGCTCGGTTGGTAGAGTGGCCATATCAGCAACTTGAGGGTTCGAGGTTCGATTCCCGCTTCCGCCATCCTCGTCACTGCTGTTGTGTCCTTGGGGAAGATACTTTACCCGCCTGCTCCAAGTGCCACCCACACTGGTTTGAATATAACTTCGATCATGGGTTTCACAATGTAGAGAAAAGCGCTATGTAAATATAATTCCCTTGTGTCATGACTTGGACTTGGGCGTGGATTGTTTTTACCAATGCAAAGGAAAATTGGCACGAGCGAGACGTGAATGTAAGTACATATTTATTTATACTAACAAACTACAAACAAAGGAAGCAAACAAAAGGCGTGCACAAGGGCGGAGAACAAACTTGACTAGGAAAAAAAACTAGCACTATGGCATGACTATAGAGAAAAACAAAACTCTACAACTGTGACATAACAAAACCAAAAATTTACTTGGCATGAGCAGGAGGGAATAAACAGCATGGCATGGCATGAAGGATGTATGGTTATATGTAAAGTCGCCAGTCTGACCACCTGGCAACTATAGGTTTAAATAATGAACATGATAAGTGCAAACAGGTGTGAGACATGAAGACAGGGGCATGACATGAAGACAAGGTGAAAACTAATGAGTTGGCATGGTAACAAAGAAAACAAGAAAGTGCAAGAACAGGAACTGAGTGTCCAAAAAATAAAACCAAACATGACAAAAAAAAAACATGATCCCATAGGCGTGTCAGAGCCCCCCGTCAAGGACTTATCCCAGATGTCCAAAAAAAGAAACTATGATCAAGAGTCGTGGGAGGGGACATGGTGGAGGTTCGCCAGACCACGTGTCCCCGCATCCACCGGGGCAGAGCCAGTAGGCAGCGACGTGCAGAGGCCTGCTGCACCTGACGAGGTGGGCGATCCGGGAAGGGCCACATACGTGGCCAACGAGATGGTCGGCACACTTGGCGTGGTGGACGACCAGGTAATGGCCACATCCGTAACCGACAAGAAGGCAGACGCGTCATCATCGGGCAGGTGGCGAAGCTTGGCGTGTTGTGTCAGGCGGCGGGTCTTGGCATGGAGCTGCTACTGGCGGAACTGGAGCTTGTCGTGGTGCAGGCAATGGGGCCCGGCGTGGTGCAGGCACCGGGGCTTGGCGTGCATCATTTGCAGTTTTGGAAAGCACACAAGTATTGGGCCATACTACAAATTTGGGTGCCGATCCAAAACCATGTAGGTACAAGGGTACTGGCCGCACTAAATACTTATACCGATAGTCTTTACTTTAAAGACGTAAACTTTGCTTTTGCAAACATTGCTGCTTTTAAGGCCTGCTCAGTGGCCTTGTGGTTAGATCAGGGGTAGGGAACCTATGGCTCTCGAGCCAGATGTGGCTCTTTTGATGACTCCACCTGGCTCTCAGATAAATCTTAGCTGACATTGCTTAACACGATAAGTAATGAATAATGCCGCTGATAATCACACTGTTAAAAAAAAGTTCAAAAGATAAGACATTCTCATTTTTTAATCCATCCATCCGTTTTCCTACCGCACCTGTTCAAGAAGTTGCATTAATGGTAAGAAGTATTCCATCCATCCATTGTCTACCGCTTATTCCCTTTTTGGGTGGCGGGGGGCGCTGGCGCCTATCTCAGTATTCTATTAATTATTGATTTGCATCAGAATAACAATGTTATTACGAATAATAAGATGTTTATTATACTCTAAAAATGTTGGTCTTACTTAAAAATGCACACATTCAGTTGTACTCAGTGTTAAAACATATTATATGGCTCTCACGGAAATACATTTTAAATTATTTGGCATTCCTGGCTCTCTCAGCCAAAAAGGTTCCCGACCCCTGGGTTAGAGTGTCCGCCGTGAGATTGGTAGGTCGTGAGTTCAAACCCCTGCCGAGTCATACCAATGACTATAAAAATGGGACCCATTACCTCCTTACATGGCACTCGGCATCAAGGGTTGGAATTGGAGGTTAAATCACCAAAATTATTCCTGAGCGCGGTCACCACTGCTGCTCGCTACTGCTCCCCTTCCCTCCCAGGTTGTGGAACAAGGGGATGGGTTAAATGTAGAGGGTAATTTCACCACACATAGTGTGTGTGTGACTATGAGTGGTACTTTAACCTAACTTTTACTTTATCACAATTATTGCTTTTGCTTTTATCACAATTATAATCACCACAAAACACAGAGAGGCAGCATAACAATATCAACACAATATTTAAGCTATGTCTCTTGTCCGTATTTTTTGGGGTTGGTTTGTTAGTTTGTCAGTTAGCAAAGTAAATCATTACGTTCTACTCAGATTTTGAATAAACATTTAGAACACGTCCAAAATGGGATAAAGAACAAGTGAGTACACTTTGTAAGTAATCCGGATCATTAATGGTATGTTATCTTACGTTTAATATACAAGGCACACATTCTCTGTGGTTGGAGGAAGGGCCTACACACTTTTTGAGAATTGTTGTCAGTTATTGGACAATGATTTATAAAGTGATTGGTAATTGATCTTTATAATTGTGTGTATTTATTGCATTTATTAGCAACAACTTCAGCTGCTAAAGGTGATCCACATAGATAAACATAAAACACAAAATGTGTTTAAAACTGCAGACATATGTTTACCTCACTTCACATATTTTGCTATCAGTCAAGTTGCTCTGTACCTGGGTCAGGACTAACTCTCAAATGCTGTAGCATTCTATTGTTTTAATCAAAATATTTTAATTAATTATGTCAGATTATTTTTGTTAGTTCCATAAACATCCCTGGCTGCAAACTGTTCATGATCTATTGCATTCGTAATTTCTTTCATCAATTCGATTAGTGCCTTTAATCATAAATTATATTTGTATTTGCTGTCTGCTAGAGTTCCACTTTTATTTTATAATTGTTTGAATCTTTTGTTAAATATTTTTTTCAATGACGGACTGAAATTGTGAAAGTAGGGAAACATGTATTTGTTTTGTAAATTGATGTTTGTCTCAGGGCTTATAAATTGGTAACAATGTTGTTGTTTTATTTTGTTTGGGAATTGACTGTTTGAAATTATAAATTTCTCATGAAAATTAATTGGCAGAAAATATTTTGAAAGTTCAGACATCATTCAAATCATTTGCATAACTGTTCTAAAATTATGTTTGAATGTAGCATTTTTGTTTTCAGTACAGCATATCCCTCATAATTTTGGAGAGTGCTTTGGAGGAAATCTCTTGCACAAATAGAACTGGGCCAAAACTAAAAAAGTAGCTGTTTAAACTTCAAAAACGATATAAACGTTTTGGTTTTATTTAATGCTAAACTATTGAGAAAACATGACACACACAGCTGCAAACACATAGGCCATCATTTGGTATATACTGTATATATTTTTTAGCAATTATACTATGATAACGCACATTTTAGACTGAAGTATTCATACATTGATTTTAATAATAATTCAATATTTTATTTATCTCAGTATCTTAATTATTTACTTTACCAAGGCCTTTTGGACAAACGGATGCTCCCCTTTTGGGAAATAGCTATTTTCTTTGTCTTAACGACAGTGTCCCACGGGTTGCATTTGTTGTGGAAGAACTTGCAGAGGACCTTGATCTCAAGACATCAAACAACTTTGAGATTTTTTTTTTGTTTGTCCATTTGTTTGTTAGGATGCATTTACACTTGTTATTTTTGGTCTGGATAAAACGGATTAGTGTGTTGGTGGTTTGGTCACGTTTGAACGTTGTCCAGGATCAAAACGACCAGATCAAAGACGGGGGACGATGACGCCTGAGAGATGGGTCTTGGATGTATAATTAGGTGATGTGTATATATAGCAACACCAAACTGAAAACAGAGTGAAAATAACCACAAAAAAGTTAAATGTAATCCCAGAAATCTAAGTACAGTATCGTATTGTATATTTTCACTATTTTATGCAACCTAAATCCACTTTATTATAGCTCAGCGGGTAATATGTCAGCCATAGATATTAGATATTAGAGTCCTATTAGTTTATGTCACCCAACTGAGCTACGGGCGGTATAGCTCGGTTGGTAGAGCGGCCGTGCTAGCAACTTGAGGGTTGCAGGTTCCATCCCCGCTTCCGCCATCCTAGTCACTGCCGTTGTGTCCTTGGGCAAGACACTTTACCCACCTGCTCCCAGTGCCACCCACACTGGTTTAAATGTAACTTAGATATTTGGTTTCATAATGTAAAGCGCTTTGAGTCACTAGAGAAAAAGCGCTATATAAATATAATTCACTTCACTTCACCATAAGACGTCATTTTTACATACTGTCCAATTATTGCGCAACTTTATGCATATGCTTTACATCTTGTGAAGCAAAACCATACCATACTTTTCTCTAGTGACTCAAAGCGCTTTACATAGTGAAACCTAATATCTAAGTTACATTTTAAACCAGTGTGGGTGGCACTGGGATCAGGTGGGTAAAGTGTCTTGCCCAAGGACACAACGGCAGTGACTAGTATGGCAGAAGCGGGAATCGAAACTGCAACCCTCAAGTTGCTGGCACGGCCACTCTACCAACCGAGCTATGCAGTCCCACGACTAAAATGTAAAATACATAACGATGGCTTTTAATATTTAAAATATTTAAACCTGATTAATCAGTTTGTTCATAATTAACTCAAAATTAATCGCAGATAGATATAATTTTTCGTCATTCATCAGTGTACCTTAGTACATTTTCAGGTATGTTATTACCATGACTTGGCAGTTAATTTGCTTTAATTAAATGTTTTTAAACAGCTCAACACAAAAAGGACAAACATTTAATGAGAATTTAAAAAATGACCTGCAGTGTGTTAGTATTTTGCCAGATTTTGTAGGAATATAAAATTTGTATTCCTGCTTTAGAAGCCCTTGTATTCAGAAAAGGAGCTACTCTTCCATGTTCAGATACCAGTTTCACGCTTCAATAACACAAAATCTGGATTGTTACGATAATGGTTTGTCGACCTGTTGTGGCTTTGGATAGCCATATTGTTACTTTTTCTTTGTGCATTTCTGCTTGCAATTTTCCCGCTTATGGCCCAATTGTGACTGGACACAGTGGACGCCATTAGATTTCCTCACACTTCGATAAAAAAAAATGTGTGCCCTCATAGGAATTTATAGTTAACGCGTGATTATCGTGTTAAATTTGACAGTCCTACTATTATAATAATAATTATTAATATGATTATTTTTCATTATTATACATATTTATGTACTAGAGTGAACACACTTTTAGTTTGTTAGCCAGGTTCTTGAATGATGAACAGGTGGGTGGCGGCAATATGATTCTGGGGATGGAATGTTTGAAATGTTTCAAACTGAACTTGTTTTCAATGGTAGTAATATATATTTATGTATTTTTTAGCTATGGCCTGCATATTTTGAATCGATAACACACAGTTCACATTGCTGTCTCCAGTCTGAATTCAACAAGGTTGAGTTGGCAGATTTTAGAAAAGTAAAGAAGAAGGGGGAATAGTAGAAATGTTTATTGTTGGTTAAAGTGAAATGTAAGAGACAGAGCATAGGTGGTGACAAATATCTGAGTGGGAACAGTGTGATAATCTGATTAAGAGCAGATAAAGTCAAGAAAGTATATATAGACAAATATATAACACCATGTTGGCTCGAGTATGTAGGAAAAAGACAAGCTAAGCCAAACAGAGGGAGAGAAAAAGTTGGAGAGGGGATGGTGTGGATGTGGGTAGATTGTAACATCACACAGTAAATTCCCTTGTGGGACAACCGTAGACAGAGCATTCTCCCTGCTGCATGCTGCAGGGAGGATTCTTTACAAGCACACAAACGTACAAGAGAAGAAGGAGTCGAGCAAAGCAGAGAAAAACGCAGTTCCGTCCCCAAGAGACACAGTGGGAATTTTTTGCCCGCGCAAACACTGTGTAGCTACTGCGAATGGGCTGCATAGAACTGAAGAAGACAGCGGGACCACATTGCAGGGAATACATAAGGAGAAGGGATGCTGGAGGATGGTAGACACTGCGGAGCAAAGGAAAACATCTTTGCCAATTGGAATTGATTTGTCACATGATGAAGACAATAGAGATGTAGGAATTATGGGTATTAATCATAAACCATGGTACAACTTCCGATGGTTGATATTATTATTTCAAACTGAAATAATCGTAAAACCATGACTGATAACCGCCCTTCAATAAACTCACTAATTGTATTGCTAATTTCTTAGAGAAGCGCACTACTCTCTAAATGGTTACATGAATTAAATTGAAACAATAACGTTTTTCCCAATCACAAACTTCATACCCAAATCTAAACTTGTATAAACACATTGTTGTCTGAGCAATTAAGATATTCAATTGTGCACATCTCAGAACAGAAAGGTCCATAGACAGAGACACGAAGAGCCATACACTGATTGTCTGTGCATGGGGCAACATTACCATTAGGCAAACACGGAACAACCCTTAATTGCTCAATAAAAAATTATTTCAAAAGTTTTCTTCTATTATAAACAAGTATTTATTTGTATGCCTTTATTTGTATGAAGGCTGAAATAACATCAAATTGCTTGAAAGGGCTTTTCTAACGCTGACAACATTGGAAGTTATTTTAGAGTTCGGGACCTAAAAATCTATAGGTAGGTTTTACCCCAAAATAGATAGAAAATAGATTGAGTTTTCTAGCAAGTTTCAGCACTTTTTGGAAGGCTCACTTTTAGCTCCAAATGTGGGCAGGCCAGCTGATGTCACCCACAGAAGACTGGAGGCAATTTCATATCGCATATTTTATGTTATGGTAGCATCCCCTGCCCCTGATCACGATATTTTTGCACAGAATTGGAAATATGGCTGCCAGATGTATTGTTGCAGCTTTTCCAAATGATTGAAATATGAGGAAAGTATGGACCTCTTCAGCCAAATTGACTCATGCAGTGATCATTTTAGTGATTTTGACTTTGGAAAAAGAAGGGTCTTGTTTGGAGTTTGGATTGAATAAAATTCAAAAGTATCAAGCCAAATGCGATCTTGAAAATCAGGAACATCTTCGAGAGGAGGAACGGAGAAAAAAAAGAGCACATGTTGCGCTCAAAACGAGAGGAACAGAAAATGTGATGTTTTCCTCAAGATACTCAAGGCAATGCTGAAAGAGTATGAAGAAACACAGTTTATAGTTATGGAAGAGCAGGGAAATCCGGAAATGGCAAATCTTTTATATTTATTTTTTTGCTAATAATGTTAATATCAGTTTTGAAGTAATTCTGGACCAGGGTGATAAAAACATGCAGTTAAGTGATCAAAATAATAGTTTTATATGCCTTTACCCACACTGTATTTGTGGGGAAATGAACTCCAATTCTGTGGATGATACCCCAACAAGAGATGGCGACATATGGAGTCTGGTGATTGAAAGGGTGCATTCAAAGTACAATTATTTTTCACCGATCGCTGATGAATTAGTTAGTGTTATGAGAAATTACTGCCAAATTTATTTTCAAGAGTAAAAAATAGAGAACTTGTTTAAATCCCATCATCTGGAAGCTACGGGTCTGTTAATTGGTCATGATCGTTCGGACAGCTTTCCCCGCTCTTCTCACTCAATTAATTATTCCATATTATTGCGCATGTGCAAACTTGATTCAGGAAAACCTAGCTTTTTTTTTGTTGTTGTTTAATATTTATTGCAAATAGTTCAGTGTCTGTGTAAGTACTCTGCCTACATTTAACAACAACTTGATGATAATAATTCCCATGATCATTTTGGTCAAAATAATTTTCATATCATTACATCCCCAGCAGACAGTAAGAATTTCAAGGTACACAAATTAATAGCCATCGTTATGTATTTTACATTTTCAAAGACCAAGCCTGCAAACTCCACCAGAAGCAAGTGAGCGTTAAAAAACTACTCAGAAAACGTGTACTCATTGGGCTAATTCTGGGACCTCATGTGCACTGGTATGACAATAAAGTTCCTGGACACGGTACAAGAAAAATTTATGTTGAATTTTCACTTGTGTTGACAGCTCTATAAATGTCAAATTTATGCACATGCGGCAGGTAGGATTGCTCAGCCTTACCAGAGATCTGCACTGAAAGTATTTGCAAGGAAATGTAACCATTGTGAATTAAAGGTGTAATCATACCACATAGATGCTGAGTGCTGATAAAGCTGTGTTTGAACTTACAAGCATAAATCAGAAATTGTAAAGAGCTGACGTGGACTATGACTTGTTTAAATTATCGCAGTTTTGCACTCTTCAATAACACAGCATAACTTGACTTAAATTCACATTTTATTCCAGTGTCTGGCTAGAAAATCCAGAGCTGATATGATCAATGTCCCCCTCATTCAACTTGCCCTCTTCAGTTTTGTTTTAAATGTTCCTTCATCCCCCTGACAAGTGTGAGGCTATTGATCAGTTTATTCTATTTGCTTTGACCTCACCACCATCTGCCCACAAGTCAATAGTGGAGGATTGAGAGAGTCAGTAAGCGCCTCTGATGACCCGCCCCTCCCTCAATTTGGTACCTCTCACCTCGTCCACGTGCAGGCGGTAACGAAACGACCACCGCTGCTGCAAATTTGATGAATCCTGAAGGTCAGGGCTGGACTGTGCATGTGTATCTGGTGTCAGCTGATGCTGTCAGATAAAGGTCTTAAGCACTGTCATAGTGGATGCTCTGTTTTTTGTTGCTGTGTCTGTGCCAGGGTGTGTGCAGATTGTGTCACCTCTAGAGACGATAATGGTCACCGAGAAGCAGGGGTCAATGGTTTGTGTATCAGTCCGCTGTTTATTCATGTTGCTTGGTCCTGTACTAATTAGGTAACGCTCATGGATGAAAGCACTGAGGGGCCATGTTTGGAACCAACATGAACTCGCGACAATCTTGTCCTTCAATCATTCAATAAGTTACTATTCTGATTATGTATGATATCTGCATAATTAGGGATGGGTACCGTTCACATTTGAACCGGTTGTGATTCCTAATAGCTGTCAGTACTATTGTGTGTGTTAATGGTAATTATTATTATTCTTATTAAGTGGACTTTGCATGCAGTTGCAATTTCAAGACAATAAATGGCAGTAGTCAATAGGCTACAGTGTGAAGGAGCCTTTGCCTTGAAGCTGAATGTGCCAGTCAAGTCTTACGTTGCGCCCTACAAAGTTGTTAAACTTGATGTAGTCTACTTATTATAAACAAACATATAAACATATATCTGACATATCCGTCATATGTTTGATTGTAAAGTGCTTCTTAGTTGTATTTTAATTACAAAACGTGTAGGTGTTGAAATTGCAATGTAAAATGGCTAATGCTAATCAGTTTCATGTACTGTACATGCAAAAGAAGATGTAAATTCGCATTAAACTTGCGTACATGTATTTTGGAAAAGTGGAGCCTTACTTCAGGTTTGAAATATTCAATGTAACCTTGATTTATGAACTTAATTGGTTCTTCAACAAAGTGTGTACATTAAAAAGGTTCATATAATGAAGTAAAGGTAAATATGAATAATGAAGTCCAGCCTCGACAAAAGTCCCTTTTTTTTGTTAAGTTTGTACACTTTAAATACAATATAAAGTGCTACAATGTACTGTACATCAAACAAACATAACAACTAGGTAATTGAATATTTAGTTTATTACGACAACAATGGCAAAATTAGCTGTCCTGTATAATCTGCTCTGCCAACATGCACACACACACACAGAACTCCCTTTGGTGCCCTCAAAAATAATCAGAAACCACATAAATCCTTAACGTCAACACCCATATTGCTGCAATAATAAACATTTAAAAATGTTAAATACACTTACTGTACAGTATTAACATTAGCAAATGAGCAGCTCACAAGAGAAGAGAAAGGAGCAGAGTGACGCCGAGAGGTGTGTGTGTGTGTGTGTGTGTGTGTGTGTGTGTGTGTGTGTGTGTGTGTGTGTGTGTGTGTGCGTGCTTGCGTGCGTGCGTGCGTGCGTGCGTGTGTGCGCGCGTGTCATACATTACTTGCCAACCCTCCCGACTTTCCCGGGTGACTCCCGAATTTCAGTGCCCCTTCCGAAAATCTCCCTGGGAAACCATTCTCCCGAATTTCTCCCGATTTCCACCCACAATATTGGGGGCGTGCCTTAAAGGCACTGCCTTTAGAGACCTCTTTCACCTGAAAAGGAGACTATTTTATACATCTCCGTTATCCATAGGTTTATCTATAATCCATAAAGTAAGCAGGCACGGAGATATTTCTCAGCGTGTGTTTATTCCAGCCGGCACGTTAATGCACTGACACACAACATCCGGATTACCATCATGCATTGCTTCAAAACTACGGCAAGTAGTAATGTCCAAAAACATAACAGACAAAGCAGAAGAACGAAGAATAGACGTGGCGACGACGAGTAAGAAGAAGAGGTATGCTTGCAAGTTCCAAAATGATTGGAAAAAATTATTTCAGTTCATCAGGACAGCTCCAAGGGGAAGGGGTATGCTGCCTGCAAATTTTGTAGATCAGACTTCTCCATTGAACACCGTGGCCGAACGGATATACTCACTCATTAACGGATTATATATATATATATATATATATATATATATATATATATATATATATATATATATATATATATATATATATATATATATATACACACACATATATATATATACATATATATATATACATATATATATATATATATAGATATATATACATTTATATATATATATATACATATATATATATATATATATATATTTATTTATTTATTTTATTTTATTTTTTAACATCCCCCACCACCTCTCCCCCCATCTCCCAAATTCGGAGGTCTCAAGGTTGGCAAATATGGTGTGTGTGTGTGTGTATGTGTGTGTGTATGTATGTGTGCGTGTGTGTGTGTGTGTGTGTGTGTGTGTGTGTGTGTGTGTGTGTGTGCTCTTGAAAGAGACGTCGCAGAATGAGAAGTAGTGAAATAGGCCTCATTTGGCACGTTTTTCCAGATAAGTCTGTTCTTATCACAATTATAAACCTGCTGTGGTATGAAGTCGGCTTCCTCTATCTCTTCAGTAGGAGCAAAAAACATGTCTACACAGAGACATTGTTTGCACACAGATGCATATTTGGAGGGATCTAAAAGTTTTAAACTGAAAAGTTCGCAATTAGAGGGTTTGTAAATTGAAATTCCACGCTACTTACTTTGTTAGCATTAAAAAGTGTACCCAGACGTAATTTGGCTAAGTTTGCCTGTAGTAATGGTTCTGTGCTTGTTTCCCTGCCAAGTGTTTTAGCCGGTGTTAAGTCTGCAACCGGACATGGTGTTACAAGCACAAATGTAACAAAATATTGCGCTGTTGTGTCTGCGTTGAGAACAGGTACTAACTACTGAATTTGGTCGGTGCCTATAAAAGTACTGAAATTTTGTACCCACCCCTTTCCATGATCCCTTTCAACACATCTTGGCTTCTAAATTAGCATAATTCAATATGTCTCGCTCAAGCGTTGCTTATTTTCAGGAGTTACTTTATTTATGGAGACCAGACTGGGGCTGCAAACCCGCCACTTGTTGTGCAGCAAAATGAGATAATTATTCCTTTTTTCACTCGCATATTTTGATGAAAAATGCAAACAGCTGGGGCTGGAAGCAGCTTATCAAAAGGTTAACTCTTCTGCGCCTACAAAGGGGAGCAATTCCAACCACGGTGGCGGCGGCAGAGCACATTGTCTATGCCTGCTGTTTTGTTTGGCTGTTTTCAACATTGTTTTGACCCGCCGGTTGCTCAAATGGGTTGTTTTCCACAAGTAAACTTTCAATCAAGAGACAGACCAGCTGTTGTTTGTGTTATGATCCGTACATCATTTCTGCAACAGCCGCCTGGGTGCACATTGACGGCAAAATGACACATACTGTATATGCTGCGTTGAGTCACTTTGCATTATGAGTCTTAACGGCGCCGGCTTGTGGACATTTCAACTTCAATAGCATGTTAAACAAACACGCCAACCACTTGTCGCTTTGTCTGTTTGTTAATTGGAATCTAATCCATTCTATTGTGCCTGTTCCAAATGGTGTCCGTGTTGATGTACGTAGCTAAAAAAAAAAAAATTAAAAATGTTGTATATGCCATGACCAAACAATGAGGAATATGTTTAATATTAGGTATTGTCCTATGAATGTTGGCCTTTTCTGGTCACTGAAAACAGCCTTTCCAAAACCAAAGCCTTTTTTGATGACTCAAATCAATGGTGCGTTTTTGGAAGAGACTTTCTCAGCATTCTGATTGGCTGAAGTTGTTATAAGGCAGGGGTGCCCATTACGTTGATTGCAAGCTACCGGTCGATCGCGCAGGGTGTGTCAGTCGACTACTAGAAAAATAGACCTAAAAAATTAGCGATCATCAATCTTCACCAAGACGTCACTTTCGTCACTTGATTGACATTCACGGCACCCGAGGGTCTTGTGAGATGACTCTGGCTGCTGCCAGATCATTATTAAGGAAAAATGACCGACAGAAAGGCGAAAACCACTTTTTTTATTTCAACAGACTCTTGCGCCTTACCTGCTTAAAACTCTAAAGACCGACTGCACAGTTCATGTCTTCTCAATAAAAGCACTACTTTATCCCGCCTGCTGCTAACAAAATAAAAGTATCAGAAAACTGGTGTGCACAAGTTAGCAAGCTATGGAGTTAGCCGCCAATGTATTTCTTGCAAAGTGTATAAAAAGGAGTATGGAAGCTGGGCTAATAAGATGGCAAAAAGCAGCCACTTTCATGTGGTATTGGACAGAAAGGAGGACTTTTTTTCTCCTCCATTTGAAAATGTGGACGTTATCATCACTACTGTCTGATTCCAATCAATGCAAGTCATCAGAATCAGGTAATACACCAACTTATATTATCGTTTTCATGAAAGAAAGGAATGTGTTAAACATGTTTGTATCATCATTAAACACCTTAAACTTGTTAAGAAAAACATCTCTTTCATAAGTAGATAAATATAAATTATATATATGAATGAGGTAAGATCCCCTCCACTAGGTCAATTGAGAAGTAGCTCGCCTGCAGAAAAAGTGTGGGCACCCCTGTTATAAGGAGTCCTGACACTTTCCAACATATTTGTTTGATTGAGATCAGGGGTGTATCGTTCTTAATATCTATAGTATCGTTACCAAGTTATCGGATCGATACTAGCGTGATGGGTAAAATAATTTTGTTGCCGTTTCTTGTCTTTACGTCCAGGAAAATACTCAGTTTTCCCTCATAAAGAATCCAAGTGCAGCGTCTCTTCTAGCATGTCTGTGCCAACAACGCATCTCGTCTCTCCCGTGGGCACCCCTGGAGTTCAAGGCTACGTCACCTAATGGCAGGGATGCTTCCAGCTAAAATGTTTGCTCACAACTCAAGACATTATAATAAGCCAAAAGATAGCTGTTAAGTTGAGGCACCAATGTAGTAAGTTTATTCTGAAGTAAGTGTGTGATTTAACGCAGTTATCCTAGTACATTGTTTTGTAGTTTATTTTTTTCTGTATTTTCATAGTCATAACCAACTATCTACAGGCAAATATAAGATAATTCAAAAACCTTTCAAGTCAAAGTATTGGTAAAAGCCAGTCACTATCAGATTGATATTAAGTTTCCAATTTTGCCCAACTGTGTATAAAACCCAAAACCAATGAAGTTGGCATATTGTGTAAATCATAAATAGAAACAGAATAGAAGGACTAGCATATCCTTTTCGACTTATATTCAATTGAATAGACTGCAAAGACAACATACTTAACGTTCGATCTGGTAAACGTTGTCTTTTTTTGCAAATATTAGCTCATTTGGAATTTGATGCCTGCAACATGTTTTAAAAAAGCTGTCACAAGTGGCAAAAAAGACTGAGAAAGTTAAGGAATGCTCATCAAACAGTTATTTCAAACATCCCTCAGGTGAACAGGCTAACTGGGAACAGGTGGGTGCCATGATTGGTTATAAAAGCAACTTCCATGAAATGCTCAGTCATTCACAAACAAGGATGGGGCGAGGGTCACCACTTTGTGATTAAATGCGTGAGCAAATAGTCGGACAGTTTGAGAACAACATTTCTCAACGTGCCCTGCGATGAGGTGGCGACTTGTCTAGGGTGTACCCCGCCTTCCGCCCGATTGTAGCTGAGATAGGCGCCAGCGCCCCCCGCGACCCCAAAAGAGAATAAGCGGTAGAAAATGGATGGATGGATGTATTTCTCAACGAGCGATTGCAAGGAATTTTGGGATTTCACCATCTCTGGTCCGTAATATCATCAAAAGGTTTAGAGCATCTGGAGAAATCACTGCATGTAAGTGACAAGGCCATGACCCATGATCCTTCAAGTGGTACTGCATCAAAAACAGACATCAGTGTGTAAAGGATTTCACCACATGGGCTCAGGAACACTTCAGAAAACCACTGTCAGTAACTACAGTTCATTGATACACTGTAAGTGCAATTTAAAACTCTACTATGCAAAGTGAAAGCCATTTATCAACAACCTCCGCAAACGCCGCCGGCTTCGCTGGGCCCGAGCTCATCCAAGATGGACTGATGCAAAGTGGAAAAATGTTCTTTGGTCTGACGAGTCCACATTTCAAAATGTATTTGGAAACTGTGGACGTCATGCCCTCCAAAGAGGAAAAGAACCATCAGGACTGTTATAGGCGCAAAGTTTAATAGCTAGCATCTGTGATGGCTTGGGTAACTTACACATCTGTGAAGGCAGCAATAATGCTGAAAGGTACATACAGGTTTTGGAGCAACATATGTTGCCATCCAAGCAACGTTATCATGAACACCCCTGCTTATTTCAGCAAGACAATGCCAAGCCACATTCTGCAGGTATTACAACAGCATGGCTTCGTAGTGAAAGAGTGCGGGTAGTAGACTGGCCTGCCTGTGGTCTAGACCTATCTCCCATTGAACATGTGTGGCGCTTTATGAAGCCTAAAATACCACAACAGAGATTGTGGACTGTTTAACAACTTAAGCTGTACGTGAAGCAAAAATTGGAAAGAATTCTACCTGAAAACCTCAAAAATTGATCTCCTCAGTTCCAAAACATTACCACAGTGGTAAAAATGCCTATACGCCAACTTTTTTGCAATGTGTTGCTGCCATTTTTATCCAAAGTAATGATTATTTGCAAAAAAATGTAGTTTCTCCGTTCAAATATTAAATATCTTGTCTTTGAAGTCCATCCAAATGAGTATACCGTAAGTTGAAAAGGATTTGCAAATCTGTCACACCTATGGATCATGTATTGTTTTGTCATGTAATGTTTTTGATTTAGGACATTCGGTCACGTTTTGCACTTCCTGGTTTTGTTTGCTTCCATGCCAACTCATTAGTTTTCACCTGTCACGTCCCTGTTCTCAGCCTCACACCTGTTTTCACTAATGATCAGAACTATTTAAGTCACTCTTTTTCTTGTCTTCGTCCTGGGATCTTCTCACACATGTGCATGCACCCGACCCATGCTGCACCTCCTTCATGTCCTTGTCCATAATTCCATGCCGTGTAAGTTTTTGTATTTATGCGATTGTGCTACTTTTGTTTATAGTTTATTATTATTCATAGCCAATTGTTTTTGTGCAATGTCGTTTAGTTTATGTCCATCATTTCATGCCATCGAGCAGGTTTTTTTGTTTCACGTTTGTAGTGTTTAGCCAAGTTTCTTCCTCCATTGTGAGCGCTTTTTGTTGTTTATTTGTTTATTAAATAAACCATGTACTTACATTCATGCCTGACTCGTCCCACATCATCCTTGCATCGAGGAAGCACAAACATCCACAGCCCTAGCCTGACAAAATCATTGTATTCTGTTTTTATTTACGATTTACACAACGTGCCAACTTGACTAGTTTTGGGTTTTGTAGTTTAAACATAGTCGGTATGGCGTTGTTTTACCTTGGAGAAGAGAAAAAAACATTGTGTGTAGTTGTATCTATAGCCCTAGCCAGAAATACTCATTGTCCATTTCATTCCATCACAAATCTTTGCCTTTTTCACCTTCACATACGCCACTGTCGTTCATTCATGGAGACACATCCATGCCAAGTTAAGACAGTCACCCTTGAGGCCCTATGTAGAAGGAGCGCTGCCTGGGAAAGTGATAGTAAGAGAAAAGAGGCTCTGGAGAGGAGTGAGAGTTATCTCGTTCGATGTCATTGAACGGGCGCCTCTTTTCTTCATGCCTCTCTCTCTCTCGCTCTGTCTCGTCTTCCTCTTCTATAACTTGCATGGCTCCCATCGCGCTCGCCTCCTCCAGTGCTCGTCAGACAGTCCAAGGACAAAGTGAAGATATGCTGGTAGCAGTGGACTGTCCGTCACTGAGTCTTTGAGGCTTTTTTACCTTTTGCTTGTCCTGACAGTTTGTAAATGAGTCCCCTGTGCGTTTAAGCTCTGTCAGTGCGACATCAAACTCACAACACTTATCGTGACTTACATAAGTAGCACAATGCAGGATTTAAGACACCTAGCGCACAATACAAGGCTTTGCGCTGTTGAGGTCACACTTTTGTTTTTTAGCGCTCATGCAGTACCTTCATTTTATATTCATAGAATCCTCAAGAAGTCTCTGACAGAGTTATGAAGATGTCACATTTGACTGATTTTTATCGTGGCATCTGAGTTTGGGTACATATTGATGACAATAATATAGTTAAAAATATGTTTTGTTACTTGGACCCCTAAACACAGGTTTGTCAAACTCGTTTTTTATAAAGGGGCCACATAGCTGTAAAATGGCTGCCCTTTTTTAAATCTAACATTTATGCAGGTAATGACCTGTTATTAATCATGATTATTCAAATTTCAAGTGTGATGTATCTTATTTAAAAAAAAAAAAATCATGTGACAGCACTAATGTAATTGCGGATGCATTTGATCATTAGATATTTCTTATGTACAAATTGATGGATAACGTGTTTTAAAATCTTAACTAAAGGTTAAATGAAAATATTTAACTTTCTTTTTATGCGTGGCGCAGTGGGAGAGTGGCCGTGCGCAACCCGAGCGTCCCTGGTTCAATTCCCACCTAGTACCAACCTCGTCACGTCCGTTGTGTCCTGAGCAAGACACTTCACCCTTGTTCCTGATGGGTGCTGGTTGGCGCCTTGCATGGCAGCTCCCTCCATCAGTGTGTGAATGTGTGTGTGAATGGGTAAATGTGGAAGTAGTGTCAAAGCGCTTTGAGTACCTTGAAGGTAGAAAAGCGCTATACAAGTACAACCCATTTATCATTTATTTATTTATCATTTCAAAAATATTTTGTAAAACAGTATATAACAATATTTGTGATCATCAGATAATATTAAAATTGAAAAGATATGCCCTTTCTCTCTCTCTCTCTATCTATCATATATATATATATATATATATATATATATATATATATATATATATATATATATATATATATATATATATATATATATATATATAAATATATATATATATATATATATATATATATATATATATATATATATATATATATATATATATATATATATATATATATATATGGGGCAAAAAAGTATTTAGTCAGCCACCGATTGTGCAAGTTCTCCCACTTAAAATGATGACAGAGGTCTGTAATTTTCATCATAGGTACACTTCAACTGTGAGAGACAGAATGTGAAAAAAAAAATCTAGGAATTCACATTGTAAGAATTGTAAATAATTTATTTGTAAATTAAAGTGGAAAATAAGTATTTGGTCAATAACAAAAATTAAACTCAATACTTGGTAATATAAACTTTGTTAGCAATAACAGAGGTCAAAAGATTACTATAGGTCTTTACCAGGTTTGCACACACAGTAGCTGATATTTTGGCCCATTCCTCCATGCAGATCTTCTCGAGAGCAGTGATGTTTTGGGGCTGTTGCCGAGCAACACGGACTTTCAACTCCCTCCATAGATTTTCTATGGGGTTGAGGTCTGGAGACTGGCTAAGCCACTCCAGGACTTTCAAAAGCTTCTTACAGAGCCACTCCTTCGTTGCCCGTGCGGTGTGTTTGGGATCATTGTCATGCTGGAAGACCCAGCCATGTTTCATCTTCAAAGTTCTCACTGATGGATGGAAAAAAAAAAAATAGTAATAATAAAAAAAAAGGAAGGAGGTTTTGGCTCAAAATCTCACGATACATGGTCCCATTTATTCTTTCCTTAACACGGATCAGTCGTCCTGTCCCCTTAGCAGAAAAACAGCCCCAAAGCATGATGTCACCACACCCATGCTTCACAGTAGGTATGTTGTTCTTGGGATGCAACTAAATATTCTTCTTCCTCCAAACAGGACGAGTTGAGTTTATACCAAAACATTTTTTTTGGTTTCATCCGACCACATGACATTCTCCCAATCCTCTGCTGCATCATCCATGTGCTCTCTGGCAAACTTCAGACGGGCCTGGACATGCACTGGCTTAAGCAGGGGGACACGTCTGGCACTGCAGGACTTGATTCCCTGTCGGCGTAGTGCGTTGCTGATGGTGACCTTTGTTACTTTGGTCCCAGCTCTCTGCAGGTCATTCACCAGGTCCCCCCGTGTGGTTCTGGGACTTTTGCTCACCGTTCTCATAATCATTTTGACCCCACGGGATGAGATCTTGCGTGGAGCCCCAGATCGAGGGAGATTATCAGTGGTCTTGTATGTCTTCCATTTTCTGATAATTGCTCCTACAGTTGATTTTTTTTCACACCAAGATGCTTGCTTATTGTAGATTCACTCTTCCCAGTCTGGTGCAGGTCTAGAATTCTTTTCCTGGTGTCCTTCGACAGCTCTTTGGTCTTGGCCTTAGTGGAGTTTGGAGTCTGACTGTTTGAGGCTGTGGACAGGTGTCTTTTTATACGGATAACGAGTTCAAACAGGTTCCATTAATACAGGTAACGAGTGGAGGACAGAAGAGCTTCTTAAAGAAGAAGTTACAGAACTGTGAAAGCCAGAGATCTTCCTTGTTTGAAGTGACCAAATACTTATTTTCAACCATAATTTACAAATAAATTATTTAAAATTCTTATAATGTGAATTCCTGGATTTTTTTTTCACATTCTGTCTCTCACCTGAATAAATACCTCAGCCTTCCCGGTAAGGTTTATTCAGGTGTACTGGAGAGGAGGCTTCGCCGGATAGTCGAACCTCGGATTCAGGAGGAACAGTGTGGTTTTCGTCATGGTTGTGGAACTGTGGACCAGCTCTATACTCTCGGCAGGGTTCTTGAGGGTGCATGGGAGTTTGCCCAACCAGTCTACATGTGCTTTGTGGACTTGGAGAAGGCATTCGACCGTGTCCCTCGGGAAGTCCTGTGGGGAGTGCTCAGAGAGTATGGGGTACCGGACTGTCTTATTGTGGCAGTCCGCTCCCTGTATGATCAGTGTCAGAGCTTGGTCCGCATTGTTGGCAGTAAGTCGGACACGTTTCCAGTGAGGGTTGGACTCCGCCAAGGCTGTCCTTTGTCACCGATTCTGTTCATAACTTTTATGGACAGAATTTCTAGGCGCAGCCAAGGCGTTGAGGGGATCCGGTTTGGTGGCCATGGAATTAGGTCTTTGCTTTTTGCAGATGATGTAGTCCTAATGGCTTCATCTGGCCGGGATCTTCAGCTCTCACTGGATCGGTTCGCAGCCGAGTGTGAAGCGACCGGAATGAGAATCAGCACCTCCAAGTCCGAGTCCATGGTTCTCGCCCGGAAAAGGGTGGAGTGCCATCTCCGGGTTGGGGAGGAGACCCTGCCCCAAGTGGAGGAGTTCAAGTACCTAGGAGTCTTGTTCACAAGTGGGGGAAGAGTGGATCGTGAGATCGACAGGCGGATCGGTGCGGCGTCTTCAGTAATGCGGACGTTGTATCGATCCGTTGTGGTGAAGAAAGAGCTGAGCCGGAAGGCAAAGCTCTCAATTTACCGGTCGATCTACGTTCCCATCCTCACCTATGGTCATGAGCTTTGGGTCATGACCGAAAGGATAAGATCACGGGTACAAACGGCCGAAATGAGTTTCCTCCGCCGTGTGGCGGGGCTCTCCCTTAGAGATAGGGTGAGAAGCTCTGCCATCCGGGAGGAGCTCAACGTAAAGCCGCTGCTCCTTCACATCGAGAGGAGCCAGATGAGGTGGTTCGGGCATCTGGTCAGGATGCCACCCGAACGCCTCCCTAGGGAGGTGTTTAGGGCACGTCCAGCTGGTAGGAGGCCACGGGGAAGACCCAGGACACGTTGGGAAGACTATGTCTCCCGGCTGGCCTGGGAACGCCTCGGGATCCCCCGGGAAGAGCTAGACGAAGTGGCTGGAGAGAGGGAAGTCTGGGCTTCCCTGCTTAGGCTGCTGCCCCCGCGACCCGACCTCGGATAAGCGGAAGATGATGGATGGATGGATGGATGGATTCTGTCTCTCACAGTTGAAGTGTACCTTTGATGAAAATTACAGACCTCTGTCATCATTTTAAGTGGGAGAACTTGCACAATCGGTGGCTGACTAAATACTTTTTTGCCCCACTGTATATGTGACATTCAAATGAAGACTTTGATATGCAATATGACTGCTGGTCACAGGAGCGATGTGGTAAATGTACACTTTGCTGGAGAATTGTCATAAAAACCTGCACGACTCTTGCCTTGTTGTTTTGGCTGTGACATGATTGCAGACTTCCGATTAAAGACGGGAATAGTAAAGCTATTCTTTCTAAGAATTTCCACTTTTAGTTTGTTTTTTAAGGCTATGTCTAAACTAAGCCGAATAATCCCTTAAACTAATAATTATTTAGCCTAAGCATCGTGTCAGCCACACTAAACCATCTTTTAAAGTAACCCTCCTTGGATAATTTTTTTACACGGGTATGTGTGCCGTATTTTTCTTGAATCTCCGAGGGCCCTTAGCTTTGTATGGACTCATTGATCATTTACAAACCGAGTTCGTAGATGAAGTGACACCAACAAGACCGCGACACACACAGGAAGTGACGTCGGAAAAAACGCGCCACAGCCAGCTTCATAAAAACCTGTTTCCACTCAGAGGTAACCACTAGAAAGATGCGGGCGATTCATCCAGACGTGTTTCTGCTTCCTCTACATGTACAGACACTTGTGGAAATCACACATAAATACTTTAAGAGAAAGCGATTGCAGCTATTTCGGATACAACACTTCTCAGACGGCAAGAGAACTTTCAAATGTCCAGGTCAGCTGTGATTCTACTTACTGAAAAACTTTGTCCATTTGTTGAATGAAAGACAACGACAATGGGGGCTCCTTTGGATGTGATAAAAAAGGTAGCATGTGCTCTGTATTACCTGGCCACTGAGGGAAGACTACGAAAAACAGCGATTGCTTTTGGACTGGAAAAGCAGACTGGATCAGTTATTATCCGGCATGTATGTCGCAGACTCAACGTCTAGGTCCAGATTATATAAAGTCACCAAAACGAATGGACAATGAAGGTCAAGGTAAAATAGTGAGGAGAGTCCTGACCAGATATCGAGATCCCTAGATTTATTGATGTAAAATGGTCTTTGTCACATTGTTTACTTTCACGTGTTTACTAAAGATTTCATTATTTTATGATGGCTCACGTGTGATTCACTTCAATAGGACCCCACAGCACACTGGATTCCATTGATTGATTGATTGATTGAAACTTTTCCGTACAATTTACCACTAAATGGTAACACCCGAATAAGTTTTTCAACTTGTTTAAGTCGGGGTCCAAGTAATGAATGACTTGGAATACCACAACACTGGATACAATTCAGAAAAGTTAAATTTAATTTAAGAACTTGTTCACAAAGCAACACTGGAGGTGACTGACGTGTGCATTTTCCGCACATGCGTTCTAAGTCGCGTTGCGCCAGCGGACGGAGTGGGGGAAGGGGCCTTAAACGACTATTGTGTGTGTGTGAACAAGGATAACATTAAGTGGGATTTACCCTAGATAACCTTAGCAGGCTTAGTGTAGAAGGGGCCTTAGAAGTTTTAATTTTCAGGCTCATAAATAAAAGGCCAAAAAGTATATACAGTATTTTAAAAAGGAGTCATGATTTATTTCTGCACTTAAGAGACTTCCTTGTGGTCTAATATAAGATGTAATGGTGGTTCTTTGGTCACAATTGTGCATAGATAATGTTTAACAGACCATTTTCAAGCTGCTTTCTGACCGTCTCTTCAGGATTGCTAGTCATACTCATGCCATATTTTGTTGTAGTTTTTAACATAGGATTCATGTGCCTGTACAAGCCAGTCTGCCCCACAACAAGAGGATAGAGAAAATTAAAAAGCTTGTTGACGACAGTGTCAGGCTACAATGGCGGACTCACGCATAGATTTTCTGTTATATTTATAGCCATATATGGAAATCTGCTGACATCACAAATGGAACAAATTCGGAGGAAGTATGAAGGACATTGAGATTGTTATTTTAAAATTTCCGCCATGCCTCCATGGTTTGATTTCAAATATTTCAGACTTCATGCAGATTATAAAATACACAAAAACTAAAAAAAAAGGTACTAAAAAATATTAAGTTGATTTTGCACAAATGGTCATCTTTAAGTTAAATAGCATGTAAACAGCTGCCATACAGTACGTCCAGTTTACTGTATACTGGGTCTCCATTAGTAAGTCATGCAGTGTGTTAATATAGCCTTGGTTTGTCTGGCTAAGCAGACTAGAGTACTTGGCCCGAGGCTCCGTGACCCTGAAACACACTCTAACACGGGCATAAACACACACATCTACACACAAAACCAGTCCCATGTCTGACCTTATCCCCTTGCAGCTCACACATGCACAACATCCCTCCGGTGGATGGACTTTTCCCTCTGTGCCTGTGTGTGTGTGTGTGTGTGTGTGTGTGTGTGTGTGTGTGTGTGGGTGTGGGTGCGTGCGTGTGCGTGCGTGTGCGTGCGTGCATGCGTGTGTGTGTGCCACGACTGCTGCCTTCTCACAGACAAACAGGGGAAATCCTCCTTGTCTTGCCTTGTCCATCACGGGCCATCTCGCTGTTCCAAGGCACGTGGGTGGCAGAAAAGCCTCCCCCGACCTCCCGGGCCAGTCTCCAAACCTTGGAGATTTACCCACCCCAAACACACACACACACACACACACACACACACACACATATATCTTGCATAGGCTGCTTGGCTCCAGCCAGGTTCCCCTGACGCAGGGACACACGCAGACAGGAAGTTTGGAAAGGAGGTTTGTGTCAATTTGCTTCTCTTCAGAACACTCCGGGTCTGACCCGCTCTCCAGCACGCCGCTTCCTCTCGCTCCATCATTCCATAAACAAGCACTGAAGGCGTGCCGGCCCGCCAACACTAATAATATTACTCATGTTTTGATTTGACGCTTGACATCTACGTGAGTTTGTGGGGGGCTGACTCACGTAGATGTTTGTGTTACATGACTGAACGAAGTTGGTCAAAACAGAAAATGCCTGCGTTCACGTTTCCCTCCGGGGTTTTCTCTGATAACAAGGATGGCAGATCTTCGTCACAGAGGAAACCGCGCTAACATGTCACCTTCTCTCACTTTTTATCCTTTGCGTCTCCTTACGGCTATGTCTACACTAAGCCGGATAACTCCTTAAACAAATAATTATTTAGCCTAAGTATCGAGTCAGCCACACTAAACCATTGTTTAAGGTAACCCTCCTTGGATATTTTTTTACATCGGTAAGTCAGCCATGTATTTCTTGAATCTCCGGCGCTTAGCTTTTGTGGACTGGAAAGATGGAGGCGTGTCATCCAGACATGCCCATGTTTCTCATTCTTTTACTTGTACAGACGGTTGTGGAAATCATACATGAATACCTTAAGACAGAGGTGGGCAATACGTCAATCGCGATCTACCAGTCGATCGCAAAGGTAGTCTTGGTAGCTCGCATTACATTAAAAAAAAAATTGACACCAGCCTATCATTCATACCGTCTTTTGATTGATAAATAGGGCAGCCAATCAGATGACATCTGCGTTTTTCTGACCCTTAAGTCACTGCGCGTGCGCAAACAACGGCGCTCAGTGCAGCAAAACTAACCAGCTTGTCAGCGAGTTACCGCCAATTTTCAACCCTCTGTTTTTTATCTTAAACCTAAGAAAGGGTATAAAAATGAGTGGGGGAGCTGGACCAAGTAAGAAGACAAAAACTTATCACTTTCATACAGAATGGGAGGACTTTTATTTTCACGATGACATTTTTGAAGTTCGTTTGTCTCATCTGTCAGTCTACCATTGCAATACCAAAGAGGGGAAATGTGGAGCGTCATTATTGGACTATTCAAGGAAAATACGACACCGACTTCCCGCTGAAAAGTGAGCTGAGAAAGAGAAAGGTGAAGGAACTGAAATCCCAGTTGTCCAGACAGCAGTCGCCAAAAGCGACTATGCATCCTTGGCTGATTCAATTCAGTGCAAGTCATCAGAGTAAACTCGGGTAATGACAAAAAATGTACATAGTTAATTGTGTTGTGTTGTGCAATATTGGCTCATGCAGTTATGCATGTACATCAACATACATTGGCGATATAAAGAATCCTCAATATATTTAGAAATAAATATATGTTTTGCATTTTTGTAGTAGGTAGATCATTTTGACTTGATCCTTTTACAAGTAAGTGTCAGCACCCCTGCCTTAAGAGGAAGCAATTGCAGCTATTTGGGATACAACACATCTCAGACAGCTAAAGAACTTAAGAATATCCAGGTCAGCTGTGTTTCTACTTAACGTAAAACTTTTTCCATTTGTCTGAGAGATAACGAGAATGTGGGCTTCAAAGGATGTGATAATAATAATAATAATAATAATGGATTAGATTTATATCGCGCTTTTCTATTGTTAGATACTCAAAGCGCTCACAGAGAAGTGTGAACCCATCATTCATTCACACCTGGTGGTGGTAAGCTACATCTGTAGCCACAGCTGCCCTGGGGTAGACTGACGGAAGCGTGGCTACCAGTTTGCGCCTACGGCCCCTCCGACCACCACCTATCATTCATTCATCATTCACCGGGGGCAAGGGTGAAGTGTCCTGTCCAAGGACACTACTGCAGCGATTTGGATGTCAATAGGTGGGAAGCGAACCTGGAACCCTCAGGTTTCTGGCACGGCCGCTCTACCCATTACACCATGCCGCCCCAAAATAATAAAGGTAGCGTGTGCTTTGTATTACCTGGTCATCGAGTGAAGACTACGGAAAACATTGAATGCTTTTGGACTGGCAAAGCAGACTGTATCAGTTATTGTCTGCCATGTAGGTCATGGACTCAACGTCTATGTCCAGAGTATATAAAGTCACCAAAAACGAATAGACAATGAAGGTGAAAGCAAAATAATGAGGAGTGCCCTGAACAGATATCTAAATCCCTAAATTAACTGATGTAAAATAGTATTTGTCCTATTGTTTACTTTTAACATCTCCATTAAATATTTAATTAATTAATGATTTCTCAGGTGTGATTCACTACAATAGGGCCCCACAGCAAACTGGATTGCAATTAATTGAAATACCACAACACTGGATAATGTTCAGATAAGTAACATTTGATTTAAGAACTTGCACACAGAGCAACACTGGAGGTGACTATGACATGCGCATTTTCTGCACATGCGTACTAGGTCTCGTGGCGCCGGCAGACGGAGGCGTTGAGGGGTCTTAAACAACAAATATGTGTGTGTGGACAAGGATAAGGTTATGTGGGATTTACCCTGGATAACCTTAGTGTAGAAAGGGCCGTATGCACACGCACACACACACGCATGCACGCACGCACGCACGCACTCACGCACACACGCACACACACACACACACACACACACACACACATAAAGTAGAAGCCAGTCTACTGATGTTGTTGAGTGTGTGTCAACTCCATTAGCACATTCCCCGATAGGGCCACAGCCCTCTTATCTATGGCGACCCATTAATTACACTTTGTTCCCTTAAGTGATCTATTTCAGACCTGTCCCGCCCACAACACCCACACCCTGATATCTTCAGCCCTGCCCTGCTGCTCCCCCATCTGACCTCTCTCCTCTCCTGCCTACTTCATCCTCTCTCTTCTCTTCTGCTGCCTTCTTTCTTGCAAATAAACACATACACACGCACACACACACACACACACACACACACACACAAGAACGTTCCCCCTCTCAGAATCACGTAGGATCACAAGGTCGTGTGACAAGTAGCTCTATACGTGAAAAGCAGGTGTGTGTGTGTGTGTGTGTGTATGTGTGTGTGTGCGCCTGTTTGAGACAAAACGGCACTTGAGGCTCACATGGGGCTCTTCTAAGTCGATTTCCACGTTAAATGTCCATGGCGGTGAAAATTGTGTGAAAATCACACGGTAGTTTGGTAAGCGCACTTCTCATACAATGGTGCCCATTTAGTTTTGCCACATAAGACTTGGAATGTGCATACAGAACACTCTCACTGGCTAACTTTTGTGTTTTTAAAGGGGAACATTATCACCAGACCTATGCAAGCGTCAATATATACCTTGATGTTGCAGAAAAAAGACCATCTATTTTTTTAACCGATTTCCGAACTCTAAATGGGTGAATTTTGGCAAATTAAACGCCTTTCTGTTTATCGGTCTTTTAGCGATGACGTCAGAACGTGACGTCACCGAGGTAATACACCCGCCATTTTCATTTTCAACACATTGCAAACACCGGGTCTCAGCTCTGTTATTTTCCGTTTTTTCGATTATTTTTTGGAACCTTGGAGACATCATGCCTCGTCGATGTGTTGTCGGAGGGTGTAACAACACTAACAGGGAGGGATTCAAGTTGCATCACTGGCAAGAAATCTGCCGCCAGACCCCCATTGAATTTGCCAGAGTGTCTGCACATTTTACCGGCGATGCTCAGACAGACATGGCACAGAGATGTATGGATAACCTGCAGATGCATTTGCAAAGATTAAGTCAACGAAATCACAAAGGTGAGTTTTGTTGATGTTGTTGACTTATGTGCTAATCAGACATATTTGGTCACGGCATGACTGCCAGCTAATTGATGCTAACACGGTACGCTAATCGATGCTAACATGCTATTTACGGTAGCTGTATGTACATTTGAAACTAGATACCCACATTTAATGCGAAACAAACACTTACCAATCGACAGATTTAAGTTGCTCCAGTGTCACAAGATGCGAAAGTCCTGATCGTTTGGTCCACACATTTTACCGGCGATGCTAATAAGGCAGCCATGCTATGGGCCACTTCCTTAGGTACACCCATGCTATAGCCGAGTAGCGTCAATAGCTATTCGCTCAATAGCTTCAATTTCTTCTTCAATTTTGTTTTCGCTATCTGCCTCCATACTCCAACCATCTGTTTCAATACATGCGTAATCTGTTGAATCGCTTAAACCGCTGAAATCCGAGTCTGAATCCGAGCTAATGTCGCTGTATCTTGCTGTGGTAACCGCCATGTTGTTTGTATTGGCAGCCCTGTATGACGTCACAGGGAAATGGACCGTTGCATCGCAAATAGCGAAAGTCAAGAACTTTAAAGCTTTTTTTAGGGATATTCCAGGAGGTGTAAAATTTTGAAAAAAACTTTGAAAAATAAAATAAGCCACTGGGAACTGATTTTTATTGTTTTTAACCCTTTTGAAATTGTGATAATGTTCCCCTTTAGGAAACAGGCATAATATTTTAAATAAAAAATAATGCTATGATCATTGATTGATTGATTGATTGATACTTTTATTAGTAGATTGCACAGTTCAGTACATATTCCGTACAATTGACCACTAAATGGTAACACCCGAATACGTTTTTCAACTTGTTTAAGTCGGGGTCCACGTTAATCAATTCATGGCAACCATATCATTACTATGTATTTACTACCATTACCATAATGATAGTGAATAGGATATGTGTTACCACTTTATAATGTGCATACGCTAATGAAGAGGTTATAAATAAGTTAAAGTTACTGATCCCTTGTTGTTAAAACTTAAAGGTACCCTTTAAGTTTTAAAAAAACTTAAAGGTACCCTTTAAGTTTTAAAAAAACTTAAACTCATTCTGGTTGCAAATGTATTTGAAAAAATGTATTCTTATTTATACAATTTCTATGTATATTTCTATTTATTTATTTTTAATTTTTTTTGTTTTTGTGTGCGGGTTTTAAATTTGTATATATATATATATATATATATATATATATATATATATATATATATATATAGGGAACTATGCATCATTTTAAAAGAAGAATTGCGATTTGGATGTGATTACATTTTTTAACGTCTGAATGTGTCACCTCTATAAGATATATGTAACTAAATAAGAACCATTCTACAGTGGCAGTGTTATTTGATATCTAAATCGACATTTTGAAACTTAAAACTTCGTAGCCAGCTATACATCACAAATTGCTTTTTTATGTATTGTGTATTTTCTGTTGCATCAAGTACTTTGTTGAGTTAATAGATAAACACCGCGATTGAATTATACAAGTTGTAGCTTTTTTCGACAGAACACCGCCACCGCCCACAACGTAGTCTCTTTGTTTACACTATGCATTAACATGGCACTTGAGGCTCACATGGGGCTCTTCTAAGTCGATTTCCACGTTAAATATCCATGCCGGTGAAAAGTGTTTGAAAATCACACGGTAGTTTGGTAAGATCACTTCTCAAACAATGGGGCCCATTTAGTTTTCCTTTTTTGCAAAATACGACTAGTGTGTGTATGTGGGTGTGAATGTTGTCTGTCTATCTGTGTTGGCCCTGTGATGAGGTGGCAACTTGTCCAGGGTGTACCCTGCCTTCCGCCAATGTGCTGCTGAGATAGGCTCCAGCACCCCCTGCGACCCCAAAAGGTACAAGCGGTAGAAAATGGATGGATGGATTTTGAATATGCTTACAGAACACTCTCACTGGCTAACTTTTGTGTTTGTAAGAAACACAAATATTTTTGATAAAAAATAATGCTATGATTATTACCACTTATTTGCTACTATTACCATAAAGATTGTGAATAGGACATGTGGTACCACTTTATAATGTACATGTGCTGATAAATAGGTTAAGTTAAGTTACTGATCTGGGACGGCGTGGCACAGTGGAAGAGTGGCCGTGCGCAACCCGAGGGTCCCTGGTTCAATCCCCACCTAGTACCAACCTCGTCACATCCGTTGTGTCCTGAGCAAGACACTTCACCCTTGCTCCTGATGGGTGCTAGTTAGCGCCTTGCATGGCAGCTCCCTCCATCAGTGTGTGAATGTGTGTGTGAATGGGTAAATGTGGAAGTGGTGTCAAAGCGCTTTGAGTACCTTGAAGGTAGAAAAGCGCTATACAAGTACAACCCATTTATCATTTATTCATTTATTTATTTATCCCTTGTTGTTAAAAGTTAGAGGGACCCTTTTATGCTAAACCAACTTTGTTTTACCTATTGGTACCTGTTGCTGTGTATTTTGGATTTCTATAAGTATTGGAAATGTTAAATCCAACCATGGAGGCATTGCAAAGATATTCATAAAATAGTATTGCCTTCCTTAGTTTATACTTCCTTGAAAGGAGGCATTTGGAATTTGCCCCATTGGGGACGTTTTTTCTAGTGGTGACGTCACCGCTGCATCCGTCACCATTGTTCAGGGTAATTTTGGAGGAAAAAAAGGTAAGATTTGTGCGAAGTGCTTGGCGCGAGTCCGCCATTGTAGTCTAACACTGTAGTCAATAAGTTCCTTCTTTTTCGCTATCCTCTTGTTGTGGGGAAGACTGGTTCGTGCCTGCACATGCATCCTCCGTTGTTTCCATTGCTAAAACAAAGTAGCATATAGTTGTACTCAATCTGTCAGTAGACTACAACAGTGGTTCTTTATTCACCAAGTACCACTTCAGAAAACACTTGGCTCTCGAAGTGCCACCTCATTGACCAACATTAAAGTACAGTCACGTAATAGGCAAAAGTATTCACTCAGTGGCCTACTGGTTAGAGTGTCCGCCCTGAGATCGGTAGGTTGTGAGTTCAAACCCGGGCAGAGTCATACTAAAGACTATAAAAATGGGACCCATTACCTCCCTGCTTGGCACTCAGCATCAAGGGTTGGAATTGGGAGTTAAATCACCAAAATGATTCCTGGGCGAGGCCACCGCTGCTGCCCACTGCTCCCCTCACCTCCCAGGGGGTGATCAAGGGTGATAGGTCAAATGCAGAGAATAATTTCGCCACACCCCATGTGTGTGTGACAATCAGTGGCACTTTAACTTTAAAAACAAGGCAGAAGTTTTATTTCCATTCATCCATTTTCTACCGCTTATTCCCTTTTTTTGGGGGGGAGCCGCGGGGGGCGCTGGTGCCTATCTTAGCTACAATCGGGCGGAAGAGTTATCCACGAACAGAAGATCCCCCACTCGCCTGCCCTGTACTCCAGATACTGTACCCAAATCCCTTTTCTTGGTTTCCATCGGCACCAATTCTATAGTCAGAATTCCTATTTGTTTATACATTTGCAGAATATTAGTATTACTCAAATTGCGTATAGGATTGTACACACACACACACACGCACACACACACACACACACACACACACACACACACACACACACACACACACACACACACAGAGACACACACACACATACATGTTGTGACATGTTGTTGTTATACGGTTTCTTACTTATGTATGTTATGTTGCAGCTATTTAAAATAGTTGTGTCAATTTGTTCTGGCCCAAACTAAATGGGCCCTTTGAAACATATCTTTGTCGTTTTGTGTTGTATGTAGACCACATTGCTTAGCAGAGTTCAGTGATGCAAATGCATGTCAAGTAGATCAACAGATTGTATTATTCTCCAGTGCAATAACAGTACTGAAATTAAGGCTAAAATGGCATTAATGGGAGCCTTAAAATAATGTTTAAAAAAATAAGTGACGAAATAGTTACTTTTCACAGTAACACATTACTTTTTGGTGTAAGTAACTGAGTTAGTAACTGAGTTACTTTTGAAATAAAGTAACTTGTAACTGTAATTAGTAACTGGTTTTCAGTAACTAACCCAACACTGTATGTTTGTACAGTGAATGTGTATGTACAATATGTGTGTGTGTATATATATATATATATATATATATATATATATACAGTATATATATACATACATATATATATATGTAATATATATTATATATATATATATATATATATATATATATATATATATATATATATATATATATATATATATATATATATATATATATATATATATATATATGTTTGTACAGTGAATAAGCGTGTGGATGTACGAACTTTGAGTATGTTGGTATGTACTGTATTTGTGTATGTATGTATGTATGTATGTGTGAATAACGGTGTGTATGTGAGTATATGTGTATTTGTATGTACAATACTGTATATTTGACTCCCAGTGTCTGTGTGGGAGCCAGAGTACGGCCCCAGCCACCCAGAGAGCCCAACCCACAAACAGCAGTTGTGGCGCCCAGGGAAATAGGATAATTCTAATAAGACTTTGACAATTTATATATTTTTATGAAATGTAGTCATGTGAAGTTTTTGTTTTGCTCAATGTGTGTTTGTTGTGCTGTCATTTTTGGGTTTCTACCCTCATTTTATTTAGCGCTCTTTTCAGTGGGATTCAAGATTGCCATAATATATTTAACTACCGCAATTACACTTAACTGTGAAGTTAAGTAGAGGGCCACAAAATAGGGGCCTGCGGGCCGCAAATGTCTCGCGGGACACCATCGTGTACGATGTAGTTGCTGAAAATATTGAAGCGTGGATCATGACTACATTTCATCAAAAAATATAAATTGCCATAAGTTTATTAGAATGATCCTATTTGCCACTGAAACTACTGAAAATACAGTTTTACAGCCCAAGTACTGATATTACTTATATATATTACGCCACCTGTTTTAGCTAAAGGCAACCATCGAGTTCCCTTTTCTTCCAAGCAACACCCGCATTACACAACACAGACTTGATCCGGCTGCATGTATATATATATATATATATATATATATAGCTAATTTTATAACAAAGTTGAAGAATATAAACCACTCAAATGCATATAAAGTGTTTTACACATCACGTTTTCTGTAGATTGTATATTATTAAAACTTAAGGTTTAAAAAATTGTTCTTGTTCTCTGTTGTTTTTTAAGAAAAAAATTAATAATTTGGAACATTGCATGCACCCAGGCCTGGCCTGGCATTACCTTGCATTGGACAATGATTGTGCGAATGAGCTGCACTATTTTCTGCTGACCTTCGACAGCTGGGTTATTAAAGAGGGCCGCGATGCATAGTGTGTGTGTGTGTGTGTGTGTGTGTGTGTGTGTGTGTGTGTGTGTGTGTGTGTGTGTGTGTGTGTGTGTGTGTGTGTGTGATGACGACGATGGCAGTGAATGCACTGGGGTGTGTGGGGTCTAACTCTCAAGGCCTTCTATTCAGTGAGCCCTAATGCTGAATGCAACCTGTCTGTCTTACAGGTGCAAGGGGGGCCTCTCCTACCCCTCTCCTTCACCACTACCTCTTTTGTCACTCAAAAATGTGTGCATGTCTCATATTGTGGTCGAGTGCATATTTGTGTGCAAGTGTGTGTGTTTGTCTATGCATCGCATTGTCCTAGAGGTGCCAAGGAGTGTGTACACCGTGTGTGTTTGAGACCTCATTGTGTGAAATTGAAGTAGAGGCTGTGTGCTTGTGTAAGTAAGAAGTGTGGTCTGGCGAATAGGTGCAGCCAGTTAGTTTTGAATGAAGTTGCCTGTTTGTATTTCTAGGAGTGCATACCCCACTGCCTCCTTGGCAAAGTAGCCTGCCCTGACCATCATGACAATTTTTGCGTAGGTGAAGCATGCCACGTGTCTGCGCTCATAGACAATCTTTGTGGTCGCCTCTCCGTTTGAGACACATATTGTGTGCATGGCCATAGAAAAGAAAATGCTCTTTATTGGGCCAGAAACAAAAAGGTGTCAGGCGAGCTAGCAGCCTCTGACTGATTGCAGTTGAAGTCCTGACCAATGGTCCTGCACGGGCAGCAAAGGACCTAGGGCAGGGGGGGCCACACTTTTTCTGCAGGCGAGCTACTTTTCAATTGACCAAGTCGAGGGGATCCACCTCATTCAAATATATATATATATATGACTAATATGTATTTATTTATGAAAAATAGGTTTTGTTAACAAGTTAAAGGTGTTTAATGATAATACAAGCATGTTTAACACATATAGATTCCTTTCTTTCATGCATACAAAAATATAAGTTGGTGTATTACCTGATTCTGATGACTTGCATTGATTGGAATCAGACTAGTGATGATCAATTTTCAAAGGGAGGAGAATAAATGTCCTCCTTTTTAAGGGAAAAACACAAATGATTTAAATGTGTGCTTTTGTTTAGATATTGTGCACTGGCTTCTTTATTTTGTGTCAGGACTTGTAATAAGGAGTTGACTCAGATGAGGTTCTAATAAAGCTTTTATTTTGAAACCACTTTTTAAACCTCCGGAGCCAGAGTATGACGCACTTAATGATTAACAAAAAAGGTCTGCGGAAATAATTCTGGAAATAGATAAACAAATAATCACTCCAAAAAATAGGAGGAAAAAACTAACAAAAAGACGAACTATCATGAACGTCGTATCTACTATAAAAAATAACACAAAGCGCTCCAACAGGATGAAGAACAAAAAGGACTATAACTTCCATCCATCCATCCATTTCCTACCGCTTATTCCCTTTCGGGGTCGCGGGGGGTGCTGGCGCCTATCTCAGCTACAATCGGGCGGAAGGCAGGGTACACCCTGGACAAGTCGCCACTATAACTTAATACTTAATAAAGATAAACAAAAAAACTCTCAATCTATGAGGAAGAAAATGAATTTAGAAAAATACAAAAACTCACCAAATAAGTTGAACAAAGGCTAGACTGACGAAGGTTGCTTTAAGGAGGAAAAAAAAGTAAAATTCAAAATTACAGCAAGAGAATGGAAGGAAACGTGTGAAGAGGCAAGGCATGGATATAAACATGGACATGGACATGAACGCTAGATAGACAGGAAAGTTTGAGACGATCTGGCACAGGACAAGAGGAGACATGAGCTTAAATACAACATGACGGTAATGGGAAACAGGTGGAAACAATCAAGGGTCAGGGATGACATCAGACTGGTGACACAATAGGAAGTGCCCGTGATCTGAAACAAGAGGAGTTGCTTTTCAAAATAAAATATGCAAATCACAAGACAGAAAAAAACAAGACAAGACTTCCCAACGCCGCGGTGTGACTTTTTTATTTAAAAAAATGTACCGTATGTAGCATTCAATACCACAAATTGTGATACATCATCTGATTTTAATGAAACATTATACATTTAATAACCTATGCTTTATAAAAATGTTATTGTGTCTACTTAAGTTACTTGCTTTAAAACATGTTAAGTTCAATAATCTGTTGTCAAAGTATCAGATCGGGATTCTTGGAACTACCGTATTTTTCGGATTATGAATCGCTCCGGAGTATACGTCGAACCGGCCGAAAATGCATAATAAAGAAGGAAAAAAACATATTTATTTGATAAAATCCAACACCAAGAATAGACATTTGAAAGGGAATTTTAAATAAATAAAGAATAGTGAACAACAGGCTGAATAAGTAAGTGTACGTTATATGACACTTAAATAACCAACTGAAAAGGTACCTGGTATGTTAACGTAACATATTATGGTAAAAGTAATTCAAATAACTATAACATATAGAACATACTATATGTTTACCAAACAATCTGTCACTCCTAATCGATAAATCCCATGAAATCTTCTTCCTCTGTGTCGCTTCTAAACAACTCTGCCAACTCCAAAGGTATGCACCGCTTCCTCTTGTCGTTTTCTGCTGCATATTTCACTACGTCCAGCTTGTAATCTGCAGTACATGATTTCCTTTTCGGTCCAATTTTTGTTCAGCCCTTCTCAGTTTTTATAAGTTACCGCCAACGATGAAATGATCCATTTTAATAGCTACAGCAGTAGCATATAGCATATAGCAGTTAGCATTCCATGACCCACAATGCACTTCTACCATGACCCTCCCTCGCCGAATTCTTATTGGTTGACGTGTGTGTGACGATTGCTGACGTGTGTGTGACAATTGCTGACATTTTCTTCGTCTCTTCCGCGAATTATATAAATAATACTATTTGATATTTTACGGTAATGTGTTAATAATTTCACACATAAGTCGCTCCGGAGTATATGTCCCACCAAAACTATGAAAAAAACTGCGAATTATAGTCCGAAAAATATGGTAATGCCTGTTTTTTCAATACAACATAACATTTTCAATTTCATTAATTCATCCCAATCCAACTATTTAAAATTTTGAATTTCTCTACTTCCCGTGGTATGTACATTTCATGGTTTAAACTTCCTGTATTTGACACTGGTAAATCCATATAATTGTGCAACGTACAGTAAATGATGGCTGTGTCTTGGTGGGTTCACTTCTCACATATAGCATTCCGTTCACACCTGAATGTTGGCAAAAACGAGTCATTTGGAGTCTCGGTCTACTCAACTGTTCCAAAGTGGATGTCACAGATTCCACTTCATTTAAAGCAGTGGTGCCCACTAGCTCGATCGCAAGCTACTGGTCGATGGTGGAGGGTGTGTCAGTCAATCGCCAGCCAGGCATTAAAAAAATAGACCTTAAAAATTTGTGAGAGGCAATCTTCACCAAGATGTCACTTTCATCACTTGATTGACATTCACGGCACCCGAGGGTCTTGTGCGATGACGCTGGCTGCCGCAACATCATTATTAAGAAAAACTGACCGACAGAAAGGCGAGAAACATTTTTTTATTTCAACAGACTCTGTCAAAACTCTAAAGACCGACTGCACAGTTCTTGTCTTCACAATAAAAGTGCTGCTCCATCCTGCCAGCGCTAACAAAATAAGAGTCTCAGAAAGCTAGCGTGCACAAGCTTGGAAGTTACGGAGTTTGCCGCCAATGTATTTGTTGTAAAGTGTACAAAAAGGAATGGAAGCTGGACAAAAAAAAAGGTCAAAAAGCAACCACTTTTATGTGGTATTGGACAGAAAGGAGGACTTTTTTTCTCCTCCATTTGAAAATGTAGACGTTATCATCACTACTGTCTGATTCCATCAGAATCAGGTAAGAAAAAGAAAAAAAAAAGAATCAGGTAAGACACCAACTTATATTCTTGTCTTTATGAAAGAAAGGAATCTATACATGTCCAACATGCTTGTATTGTCATTAAACACCTTTAACTTGTTAACAAAAATGTCTACTTCATAAATAAATAAATATGAATGATATATATGAGTGAGGTCGATCACCTCCACTTGGTCAATTGAAAAGTAGCTCGCCTGCAGAAAAACTGTGTGCACCCCTCATCTAAAGTGTCAAAACTTTTAAATGGTACTGCCTAAAAGTATTTTTTTTATTCTTTCATTTTCATAGTTTATTTTGAACATGAACACATTTACAACACAATACATCACACAGTTTCATATCACCTTACATTGCATCATGTCCGAAAAAGAGTAACAAGAAGCAAAGCTTATTTAATCCTACCCCTTTCCCACGTCAGAGCGCCCACAAATATATACATTCATCTACTGACTCTCCTTACAGCAAAATAGCAAAATGACATCCCTGAATGAGTAATACAACAGTTCTGTAACATGTAATTAATTAATTCAGTCATTACCAACATACTGAGATCCCAGGGGGGGATCAAGGGTGATGGGTCAAATGCAGAGAATAATTTTGCCACATCTAGTATGCGTGTGATAATCATTGGTACTTTAGCTTTAACTTTAATGAAAAATATCTTATTTTCACGGTGGCAGAGGGGTTAGTGCGTCTGCCTCACAATACGAAGGTCCTGCAGTTCTGGGTTCAAATACAGGCTCGGGATCTTTCTGTGTGGAGTTTGCATGTCCTCCCCGTGAATGCGTGGGTTCCCTCCGGGTACTCCGGCTTCCTCCCACTTCCAAAGACATGCACCAGGAGATAAGTTGATTGGCAACACTAAATTGGCCCTAGTGTGTGAATGTGAGTGTGAATGTTGTCTGTTTATCTGTGTTGGCCCTGCGATGAGGTGGCGACTTGTCCAGGGTGTACCCCGCCTTCCGCCCGATTGTAGCTGAGATAGGCGCCAGCGCCCCCCGTGACCCCTAAAGGGAATAAGCGGTAGAAAATGGATGGATGGATCTTATTTTCAATAAGGTTGAAAGTGTTTCTCATAATTCTTCTTCTTTGTACTTTGTAAGCATCATTAATGTGAACATCCTCTTAAACTGGATCACATCAGTCCAATGTTTAATTTCTTGACTTAATCCATTCCTTAATTCCACATACTGATATGCTAAAGGTTTTAAGTGTTGTACGTGCATAAAAATGTTTTGAATTAGATTTTCCTCTAAGGTTATATTTCTCCTCTTTAGTTTGAGAAGAATTGTTGTACATTCTTTGGTAGCAGGTTATAATTTGCTCTGTACATCATTTTAGCTGTTTGCAATTTTATCAAATCATCGAGCTTTAATATTTTCGACTCAATAAATAAAGTGTTTGTATGTACTCTATATCCAACATTACGTATTATTCTAATTCAGGGGTAGGGAACCTATGGCTCTAGAGCCAGATGTGGCTCTTTTGATGACTGCATCTGGCTCTCGGATAAATCTGAGCTGACATTGCTTAACAGGATAAGTAATGAATAATTCCACTTGTAATCCTTCCATCCATCCATTTTCTACCGCTTATTCCCTTTTGGGGTCGCAGGGGGCGCTGCCGCCTATCTCAGCTACAATCGGGCGGAAGGCGGGGTACACCCTGGACAAGTCGCCACCTCATCGCGAGGCCAACACAGATAGACAGACAACATTCACACTCAAATTCACACACTAGGGCCAATTTAGTGTTGCCAATCAACCTATTCCACTTGTAATCACAGTGTTAAAAACAACGTTCAAAATATAAAACATTCTCATGCATTTTTATGTTCAAGAAGTTGCGTTAATGGTAAGAAGTAATTTATTTATTATTGGTTAGTGTGGGGCTTGCCCTCCTGGTGGTTCTTCAGACCACCAAGAGCCTGTTTTAGGGTTCCAATATTGTTTTATTTTATTTTTCTCTCAGTTGCTTTACAGCAATTGTCTTTTTCTCTTTTGTCCTCACTCGCGCTCTGGCTCCAGCCCCAACCCTGTCCCTCCTCCTGGCTGCTGGTTATAACAGAGCGACAGGTGATTAGATAAAAAGGCCCAGGTGGGCCGTCTACGCACCTGTCGTTGATTTCGAGGCCGGTCCTGGCAACATCCCGCTTTGCTGCAGGCCCGCAGGCCATGCCCCCTCCACAGTTAGCTTCAGAATAACAATGTTATTACAAGTGAAGTGAAGTGAATTATATTTATATAGCGCGTTTTCTCTAGTGACTCAAAGCGCTTTACATAGTGAAACCCAATATCTAATTTTTACATTTAAACCAGTGTGGGTGGCACTGGGAGCAGGTGGGTAAAGTGTCTTGCCCAAGGACACAACGGCAGGGACTAGGATGGCGGAAGCGGGGATCGAACCTGCAACCCTCAAGTTGCTGGCACGGCCGGTCTACCAACCGAGCTATACCGCCCCAAAGAATAAGAGACTTATTATACTCTGGAAATGTTGGTCTTACTTAAAAAATGCGCGCGTTTAGTTGTGTTCAGTGTTAAAAAAAATATTATATGGCTCTTAGGGAAATACATTTTAAAATATTTGGCTGCTCTGCTCTCTCAGCCAAAAAGTTTCCCGACCCCTGTTCTAATTGGTATTTTTTGCAACACAGTTAACTAAGTATGTAGCGCACATTTGTAGTCGTTTCCCCATATTTCTGCACAATAACTCAGATATGGTAACACTAGCGAGCAGTAGAGAATATAAAGTGATTTTTGGCCAAGGACGTATTTTGGGTTGTTCATTATTGAAATATTTTTTGCCACCTTATGTTGTATGTTTTGTATATGAAATTTCCTGTTCATTTTATCATCTATTAATACTCTCAAAAATCTGGTTTCTTTTACCCTTTCAATATCTACTCCATTTGTATTCGTGTCTGATGCTCTTTTCTACTGTTACCATATAGCATTATTTTAGTTTTACTGACATTCAAAGATAGTCTGTTTTTATCAAACCATTTTTTTAATTTGTTAATTTCTTCCGTTATTATTTGTATTATCTTCTGTGTGTTCTCTCCTGAACAGAAAGCAGTTGTGTCGTCTGCAAATAAAAGTAACTTCAAGTCCTTTGTAACTTTACAAATGTTGTTTGTATAAAGATTGAACAATCTTGGTCCCAGTATTGATCCCTGGGGTACACCACAAGATATATCCAACTCTGTTGACATATTTTCACCCATCTTAACATATTGCTTCCTGTTGGTTAAATAGCTTCTTACCAAGTTCAATACCAAACCTCTGATGCCATATCGTTCTCGTTTTTGTATTAAAATATCATGATTAATTTTGTCAAATTATTTTGTTAAATCCATGAATACTGCGGCTGCACATTCTTTACCGTCCGTTGTATTGGTAATTTCCTCTGTTATTTGGATTAATGCTATTGATGTTGAAATATTTGCTCTAAATCCAAATTGGTTCTCTACGAGCGTCCCACTTTTGTTGATAAATTTATCTAATCTGCTATTAAATAGTTTTTCCATGATTTTGGAGAATTGTGGAAGTAATGAAACTGGTCTGTAGTTAGTGAACTGGTGTGTGTCTCAATTCTTATGTATTGGTAAAACTTTTGCAATTTTCATTTTGTCAGGGAATTTGCCGGTTAGAAATGATACGTTACTGATATATGTAAGAGGTTCTGAAATGTCTTCTACAACCTTTTTTATCGTTAACATATCTATTCCATGACAGTCGGTTGAGGTCTTAGATTTACAATTTTTTACAATTTTAATTACTTCTACTTTTGTCACCTTCTTAAGAGACATGGAAATGGGATTTCTGTCTATGAGCTCACTCAAGTTCTCAACTGACCCGTTATCTGCATTTGGAATTCTTTGTTCCAGATTTTTTCCAATATTAACAAAGTAATCATTAAAACGTTCAACTATTTTGTTTATATTGGCATTTTTTGAATTCCCATCTAGAAAGTACTGGGGGTAATCTGTCTTAGCACCATTTTTGATGATGATATTTAGGATGCCCCATGTTGCTCTCATATTGTTTCTGTTCTTGTTTAATAATTGACCGTAGTATTCCCTCTTAGATGTTCGTAGTATACCAATTAGCTTGTTTTTTTACTTCTTATACTTATTTTCTGCCGCTATGGATCTCTGTGTTATAAATATTCAATATAATGTGCATTTCTCAGTCATTTTGTCATTCATTGTTGGTTGTTTTTCTTTTGCTTCTTACTAAGTTCTTTTCAAGGACAATGTTTTTCATTGAGTGTTAGAAAGGTGTTGAAAAATTTCCCATATGCATCATCTACATCAGTGGTTCTCAACCTTTTTTCAGTGATGTACCCCCTGTGAACATTTTTTAAATTCAAGTACCCCCTAATCAGAGCAAAGCATTTTTGGTTGAAACAAAGAGATAAAGAAGTAAAATACAGCACTATGTCATCAGTTTCTGATTTATTAAATTGTATAACAGTGCAAAATATTGCTCATTTGTAGTGGTCTTTCTTGAACTATTTGGAAAAAAAGATATGAAAATAACTAAAAACTTGTTGAAAAATAAACAAGTGATTCAATTATAAATAAAGATTTCTACACATAGAAGTAATAATCAACTTAAAGTGCACTCTTTGGGGATTGTAATAGAGATCCATCTGGATTCATGAACTTAGTTCTAAACATTTTTTCACAAAAAAAAGAAATCTTTAACATCAATATTTATGGAACATGTCCACAAAAAATCAAGCTGTCAACACTGAATATTGCATTGTTGCATTTCTTTTCACAGTTTATGAACTTAGATTCATATTTTGTTGAAGTATTATTCAATAAATATATTTATAAAATATTTTTGAATTGTTGCTATTTTTAGAATATTTTTTAAAAATCTCACGTACTCCTTGGCATAGCTTCAAGTACCCCCAGGGGTACGCGTACCCCCATTTGAGAACCACTGATCTACATCATCTTCATTGTATACATTGTCCCAAGTTTGTTTCCTCAAATCCTCATTGATGGAAATTATTCTTTCCTTTGTGCATAGTCTTTGAAATGTATTTTTGTCGATGTTGTTCTTCTTGTAATTTCCATCATAAATAGTAAAAACTGGCAGATGGTCACTGATGTCGGTTGTTATCAGTCCACTTGTTGTATTATTATCAAAGACATTAGTGAAGATATTATCAATACGTGTAGCACTATGACTTGCAATTCTGGTTGGCCTTGTGATTTGAGGATACAAACTCATCCTATACATTGTATCTATAAAATCGTTAATGGACTTTTGCTTATTGGGGTTCAAGAGATCTATATTGAAGTCTCCACATAAAAAAGTACTTTTTGACTGCTTCCACTGAAAGTTCCCTTAATCCAGTCTTCAAATCCTTCAATATTCGAGTTGGGTGTTCGATATATACAACTGATCAATACATTTCTACTTCTTTCATGACATATCTCAATGGTTAAACACTCTAAAACATTGTCAATAGCTAGTGACATGTTTTTTAACACCCTGTAATGGAAGTCCTTCATCACATACACAGCAACTCCGCCTCCATTCTTATTTAATCTTTTAATATAATTGAGTTCATATCCTTCTAGTCCAAAATCCATTCCTTTTTTTGTATCTATCCATGTTTCTGATACAGCATTAATTTTGAAAGGTTCTTTAAATTGTTCCAAAAATCAATCAATCAATCAATGTTTACTTATATAGCCCTAAATCACTTGTGTCTCAAAGGGCTGCACAAACCACTACGACATCCTCGGTAGGCCCACATAAGGGCAAGGAAAACTCACACCCAGTGGGACGTCGGTGACAATAATGACCCAGTGGAACGTCTGTGACAATGATGACTATGAGAACCTTGGAGAGGAGGAAAGCAATGGATGTCGAGCGGGTCTAACATGATACTGTGAAAGTTCAATCCATAATGGATCCAACACAGTCGCAAGAGTCCAGTCCAAAGCGGATCCAACACAGCAGCGAGAGTCCCGTTCACAGCGGGGCCAGCAGGAAACCATCCCAAGCGGAGGCGGATCAGCAGCGCAGAGATGTCCCCAGCCCATACACAGGCAAGCAGTACATGGCCACCGGATCGGACCGGACCCCCTCCACAAGGGAGAGTGGGACATAGGAGAAAAAGAAAAGAAACGGCAGATCAACTGGTCTAAAAAGGGAGTCTATTTAAAGGCTAGAGTATACAAATGAGTTTTAAGGTGAGACTTAAATGCTTCTACTGAGGTGGCATCTCAAACTTTTACCGGGAGGGCATTCCAGAGTACTGGAGCCCGAAATGAAAACGCTCTATAGCCCGCAGACTTTTTTTGAAAAATTATTTCATATTGTTAAAATTGGCATATAAGCTTCTGCATTCATGTTATTATGAGTCACATTATTAATCTGAGGAAAAAATGTAATGTGTCCAACCAATTATTCATCACTAACAAGCTTCCTTCCCTTTTCTTTTTGGAGATTCTCCAATCACATATCCTTAGAGTAGCGATTCAGTCAAGGCGAGTGCATGTTTGGGTTTATTTTTTTTTTTTTTTACCAAGCAGAACAGAGCAGAGTGTGACACCGGTATCAAATAGCTTGCGCCGTCCTTGGACTGTGGTTATCTTGTAAATACTCTGCTCCAAGTCTATAAAAGCGAGGGTCCTTCTGACAGCCAAGGCCACTCATTCACATTAGTATAAAAAAAAAAAAAAAAAAAGCACTCAGTGCCTGGGTGGGAGGCTGTAGGAAGGAGGGTAGAGACGGGGGGCAAATAAAGTAAACTAGAGTGCCATTCTTTTTTTGTTGATTACCTAATCCTTTAAGGTTGTGTGTTCACTACCAGGATAGCTTTCATGAAACATGGTTAAACTTTGCATTATTTTTTTTTTCATGAACATAGAATATAAAGTAGCTTCTGATTTCAATGACATCCTGCAGACTTCTCTCTCACTCTATTTGTTTTTATTCTAAGTGAGTCCCCTCAGTGGCCCCTGCAGCTATAGTGATTCAGGTTCCTCATCTCTGGGCGTTTAATGAGTTCTGCCTTGTTTTTGTCTAACAACAGCACACAGTAATAAGTAAGGTAATTAAAAGCAGGACGAGGGGGAAACGCAAAGCCCACTTAACTGACTAGCATTAAAAATGGGAGAGGAAGCAGTGCTGTTTTGAGTAGTTGTCTTTTTTTTATGCCTACGTGACTTTCCCGTTTTGATGCATAGTGTAAGAAAAGAGACTATTTTCGAAAAAAGCTATAAGTTACATAATTTGATAGCGGCGTTTATCTGTTAACTCAAAAAAGTACTTGACGCAACAGAAAATACATAATAAGTAAAAAAAAAAAATCATCCGTGAAGTAAACCTGACTACTAAGTTTTAAGTTTCTTTGATTAAGTATCGGGCTTCACGGTGGCAGAGGGGTTAGTGCGTCTGCCTCACAATACGAAGGTCCTGCAGTCTTGGGTTCAAATCCAGGCTGGGGATCTTTCTGTGTGGAGTTTGCATGTTCTCCCCGTGAATGCGTGGGTTCCCTCCGGGTACTCCGGCTTCCTCCCACTTCCAAAGACATGCACCTGGGGATAGGTTGATTGACAACACTAAATTGGCCCTAGTGTGTGAATGTGAGTGTGAATGTTGTCTGTCTATCTGTGTTGGCCCTGCGATGAGGTGGCGACTTGTCCAGGGTGTACCCCGCCTTCCGCCCGATTGTAGCTGAGATAGGCGCCAGCGCCCCCCGCGACCCCAAAAAGGGAATAAGCGGTAGAAAATGGATGGATGGATGGATGATTAAGTATCCTGTTAAATTGAGTTGATTGTGACTCTTAATTACCACCACAGGAATTCGATTTGGATTGAGTATTTAGGTGCCCAAAGATTCACACCCTTAATATTTAGTCATTGAAAAATGCTTCCCCGACTGCTAGGTAGTCAGGCAGGACTCTTACTGTTGTAGTTTGAGCCTTTGTTTTAAGGTCATTCCTGTCACTACAATCTGTTTAAATGGTGATGATAACCAAAATGTAGGCTACTACTATTAGCGTCAATATGAACTTCCTCACGCTGCAATTGTCTACAGCTGGGGTGTCAAACTCATTTTAGATCGGGGGCCACATGGAGGACAATCAACTCCCAAGTGGGCCGGACTGGTAAAATCACGGCAGGATAACTTAAAAATAAAGACTTCAGATTGTTTTCTTTGTTTAATAATAGAACAAGCACATTCTTTTCAAAATGTACAAATCCTAATGTTGTTGGGTTTTTACACTTCCATGTTGCAGTTAATAGTATCCCATCTTTATTTGTTGTTATTTGTACTTTTTGAATAAATTATGTGATAATGTTCATCAGTCAACCCATTGTTGTTAATTTACAATCTATCAGGCTAAAAAAATATATTGAAATCAAATTACAGGATGTAATTTATGTAGTTTGATCATTTTCCTTCACTGTTGCTCCAACATCTTATGGTTTATTTGTTTTACATATGTAGCATAATCTACAAAGATACAAATAATTGCTATTGCGACATCTAGTGGACACATTTAGAAAAGTTGTTTCTTTAATTCATTAATTTAGGCTCATTTTCATACCTAGCAAACTCATCTTGCGGGCCGACTGTTCAAATGTACGGCTGTATGTTTGACATCCCTGGTCAACTCAAGGTAGCTCTTTTCGATGGGTGTTAAACTCGAGAAAAAAAGTAGCTTAGTCAATCAATCAATCAATCATAGTTTATTTGTATAGCCCTAAATCACAAGTGTCTCAAAAGACTGCACAATCCACAACGAGTTATAACACTGAAACACCCTCAGGAAGAGGTGCTATAAGACTAGGCCTGCTAGCTAGCGGCTAAAGTCCAGCCCCAGTGGACAGTGTTTTAGCTACTCCTAAATCACTAATCCTGGCCTCCATGGCCCCAAATAAAGTAAGTTTCTTACAAGGTCCATTATCACAGCAAGACGAGGAATAGCTAAACATGTTTCCTCGACATCCTCGGCTCAGATCCCACATCAGGGCAAGAAAAAGCTCAACCCCATGGGATACAATGAGAAGCCTTGGAGGGGACCGCAGATGTGGGACGGCAGATCAACTGGTCTAAAAGGGGGGTCTATTTAAAGGCTAGCATATACACACAAGTTTTAAGATGGTACTTAAAGGCTTTTACTGAGGTAGCATCTCTAACTGTTACCGGTAGAACATTCCAGAGTACTGTACCTCGAATAGAGAACGCTCTAAAGCCCGCAGACTTTTTTTAAGCTCTGGGAATCACTAATAAGCAGGTGTTCTTAGAGCGCAGATTTCTGGCCGGGACATATGGTACAATACAATCAGCAAGATAGGACGGAGCTAGACTGTGTAGTATTTTATACGTAAATAGTAAAACCTTAAAGTCACATCTTAAGTGCACAGGAAGCCAGTCTATATATTAGTATAGGTATATTTATAGGTATATATGTATATAGGTGTATATGCAGTATAGGCGTAATATAATCAAACTTTCATGCTTAGCGCATGCTCAGTAGTGTTGGGTAAATCATTACGACAGAACACCGGTGTTAAGGAGAGGGTTTGATTTAGATTTGATTAAGATTTTGGCGTGAGGACCAGGTTTCTATGTTTTCTCGGAGAGGACAGAGTTTCCACGCCCTTGTGGCTCAGCAGGTATCCCTTTAACCCCATCTGGGGGCCAAACGCCATTCTTGACCTCACTTCATGTCTGCAAGCGTGCAGAACCACACTCCGCACACATTCATGCATTTCCCCACCCCCGAGCAGACAAACCACGACTGATCGTCTAATATCAGAGAGCGTCAGCGTCGGCGGCGGAAATCCGAGCGTCTGTCAACCAGGATACAGATAGCGATTCCCCTCCGCTGATCCATGCAACTGATAGTTTCCACCAACAGCGGCTGGGCTAAGGTTACATCCAGCGAGGGCCTGCTCCACAATGCGGCGCTCGGCCTCACACCAAGATTAAAAAAAAAAGCTTAGGTTACCGTCGTTAGGAAATTGATAAGAAAATGCTTTGTTTGTGCTCCGTTTTGATCAGAAAGGAAATGAAAAAACGTTTGCTGCTGCACGCTTTAATATTATGTGCATCAGTCTTGTTTGCTACTTTGTTTTTGTCGCTTTTACCGTGATTACAGCCTTTTTTAAATTGCAGTTCATTAAACGTTTTACCCGAAAGTCAATGCAGTTGATTCATTGTTTAAAGGAATTCATCTCCATGTCCCAAAATCTTTTAAAACAAATGTAGTGTAATTACGAATCACCCCCACGCCCAAAAGATGAGTCTGGTTCAAATAAAATGGGCCATTTGTACACAAGCAATTAACTGTTGCAACTTTAAATAATGTTGCCCAGATGGAACCTAATTATAGTCGGCACGCTTTGATTCAGGCTTTCTGTCGGAGTATCACTCGGGGCGCCACTTTGGCTTTTCAGTCACCTAGCGTTTGTTTTGAAATTGGTGACAATCAGAGCAGATTACCATTTGTAACGGCGTGCGGCGTTTGGTGCGCAGGGAAGAAAGCATGGCCCATAGCTATGGAGGAACTGCTGCGCTTCCTTTTTAACAGCGCTCGCTTGTTCCCTTTCCCCACGCTGCACACCAACGATAACTGTGTGTTTTTTTGTAGGGAGAATACGTGTGATGTTTGTGTGCGTGTGTGGGTGTGGGTGTGCCATCCATGAGGAAATGCCTACAAGTGGTACAAACCTCTGTATACAAGTATACAGTCAGTAACATGAGAGGCTGTGACAAAGGCTAAATATCAGATACACTTTGAGGCTGTGGCATAAGTATTACAATATTTATTATCAGATAAATAAATACATTAAAAATAGCAAGAATTTCAGAAGTCTGCGATGAGGTGGCGATTTGTCCAGGGTGTACGCCGCCTTCCGCCCGTTTGTAGCTAAGATAGACAACAGCGCCCCCCGCGACCCCAAGGGGAATAAGCGGTAGAAAATTGATGGATGGATAGATAAATTGAGTGATAATACATTTTACTTCTAAAATCCATCCATCCATTTGCTACCGCTTATTCCCTTTAGGGTTGCGGGGGGGCGCTGGTGCCTATCTCAATTTAGAATATGTATATTAAAGTTAGAGAATGTGTTTTATTATTATTATTCAACAAATATCAGATGTCAAATTAGACAAAACGACCCCATAAAAAATGGTAAAAAATATACACAGAGCATAAAATAATTCCGTATTTTTCGGAGTATAAATTGCTCCGTAGTATAAGTCGCACCTGCTGAAAATGTATAATAAAGAAGGAAAAAACCGAACAGTCACTCCTAATCGCTAAATCCCATGAAATCTTATACGTCTAGTCTCTTACGTGAATGAGCTAAATAAAATCATTTTATATTTTACGGTAATGTGTTAATAATTTCACACATAAGTGTTTTGGACAGAAATATAGAAAAAAGAATGAAAGGAATTTAATGGAAAACCCATAGCACTGTTTTTTTTTTATCTAATCTATATATCTAAATCTACGGGTTTAAGTGTAATACGGTATATGGAAAAATAGTACTAAAGTTGATTTATACGATAAAAAACTCAGTCGCCAGAATTTTACTGTAAAATGTATTGTCATTTTTACAGTGTACAAATTAATCAATAACTTGCTTTGAAATCATAAGTCAAGCAGATATTTCAATATTGATCTTTTTTTTAATAAACATTATTTTGGAATTTACGATAATATAACATTTTGTTGCATTATTAGATAGGATTTAAAATATCTGCAATTGCATGCAGTATGTGTTTTTAGTGTCACATTCGAAAGAACAAATACATTTAATAAGAAAAATTACTTTATTATAACATAATATTTACAGGCTTTCATGGGAAATATAAAACGACGTGGCGGGCCAGATCTGGCCCACGGGCCTTTAGTTTTACACCTGTGATGTTTAAATCTTGCACATAAAAAAAGAAGATAAAGACAATTTTGCTGTCAAAGTTCAATAACAAGTTGTTTGTGGATTGATTTGGGAATGTGTGTCACAACCTGCACCCCCTTGCAAAAATACAAAATGGTTATTTCCTCCTAGTGGCAGAAAACCCAGCATGGAACATTTCACTGGTCACTTAAGACAGACGTAACAAACACTCACATTTATGCATTCACACACACACACAGCATCAACATTTTGGGCATGTGAACGAGGTGATAGAAAAAATATCAAAATTCATCTTGTGAATTGATTAAGATATTTATTCACAACTAATCGCAGTCTGTTTATAGTTAACTCAAAATCAATCGTGATTAATCGCAGATAAATAACATGTTTCGCCATGAATAAGTGTACTCTAGACAGATCATTTTCAAGTGGACTGGACAATTACTTTGCTTTAATTAAATGTGTTTTTAAACAAACAACATGAAAAGGACAAACATGTGCTTTTAATGACAGTAAAATAATAACATTTGTATCCCTGCTGTAGGAGCACTTACATTTAGAGGAGAGGAGCCACACCATGTTTAGACGCCAGTTTCATGCATTAATTACACAAAATGTGGATTGTACGATCATCAGAGATGTTTAATAATGTAATCTGTGATATTTGTACCTGAATAAATGCTTCTGATATTGTATACATTACATAATGTCGGTATTCATATTTTTGCATGACAATTTTTTAATCTTCTTTATTTATTAATAAATGTAATATTCAACCTGTTAATCATTCTGTAATTTCGGATTATCAATCAAAATTGGTTATAAAATAGAATACTCTTAATTTCAGTCTGCCATGAAACATTTATTTCAGTAGACATATTGTATTACAAAACATCTTTGACAAAGCACGATCGTAATAGAAAACAATTGTCATTGTTTTGGTGGATAGACCAGCTGTGACGCAAAGCTCTATTATTCGGGAGAACAACTTGCCATGGCTCTGGATCCAACATCTCCATAATGTACACTTTTCTTTGTGCATTTATGCTCACTTTTTGTCAGAATCAGAATCAGAATCAGCTTTATTGTCATTACGCAGGGTAACGAGATTGAGGCCATTCCATACAGTGTGATGTGTGCATGCAAGAAAACAATGTATAAATATATAGAAATATAAAAAATATACAAATGCAAAGAAAGGTGTGGAATAGAACAGTGTACACTCGATACACTCTGTACAATGTACACTCTGTACAAATGTACACTCTATACACTCTGTATAAATGTGACTCTATACACTCTGTACAAATGTACACCCTATACAGTGGGTAATATGAATGTATACATGAATATCTACATGAATGAGTTGTGGCTCAACAGTGAATTGACACCACTACATGTCCTCATGCTATGGAACAAACTGAGGGTAAAAAAGACTTAGGACGCCGGTAAATAAACTTATATTTAATGCTGTAAAAAATATCATATCATATCATAGCAGTTACTTGTGGTGCATTCAAGGATCCTTGATTAAAATTTTAAACACATACGTCATTAGGTCTAAAAGATGGGGGAGGCTTAAACCCCAGTTGATGTGCTTATACAATAATACTAATGATAATCCTAAATGCATCAATAAAGGTAAACTTGACATATTAATAATAACACTTGAGTGATTAATGACATATTATATGATGTAAAAACTCTCTTTAGGCTACTTTTGTATTAAACTTTTCTTCTAATAAACAAGCTAACAGCTATTCAGGTGTCAGTATCAACTGTCAACTTTGATTTCCCCATCTTGTTGTCTCGCCGTTGATTCTTTGCTCTCATTGAGAAGAGAAAGTAAAAATGAGTGCTGCAGAGAACGCAGAAATTGTCGGTAAAACAGGAAACGTCACCTTGACAGTATGGCATTTTATTTTATTTTGTTTTTTTAAAAGGACCGTAGTCAGAGCAGAGTGGTCGGTAAATGATGCATGGCGCCTATCCCCACCAAGACTGGTAATACGATACCACCTAAGCCGTGCTTACCCTTTAGAGCACATTTGTAACTTCCTGGCACTAAACCTGCAGAAAATAGTTATTCTCAAGTTTGTTTGTTTACATGTTCACAATGTGCACTACTTTCTACTCATTTCAGGTATTTCCAAAGTCTTCTTTTTGTTTGAACCTTCATTTTAAGAGGTTGTTGTTAAGTGTTCAATGTGGTTTTAACATTTTGTTTACATTGACAGTTTTCCATGGTTGTGTTGACATTTCCTTTCCTTTCTGCCTTGATAGCTGAGGGCATTATAATCAGAGGAAGGTAACATTTGAAATACAAATGTTTACATTTATTATGCTTTTCTACTGGCCCTTGTTTTCAAGAGGTCATAAAAAATATTGGTAACACTTTAATATGGGGAACATATTTACCATTAATTAGTGGCTTATTAACATGCAAATTAGTAACATATCGGCTCTTAATTAGTCATTATTAAGTACTTATTATTACCTTATTCTGCATGGCCTTATTATACAACTTGTAAGCCATTAACTAAGAGTCTTTCCTCACAAATCTCAGAATTATTGCTTATTAGTAACCCTAGACCTTATATATGCCCCTAGTGTCCGAATAACTTTAAATTAAGTCCTTCTTACTTAGAATATGTTCCCCATACTAAAGTGTTACCAAAATATCAGTAATTATCGATACCAACCAATATAAAACACTTATATCGTGATACAGCCCTACATTTGTGAATGTTCAGTCGATTCTAATAAAAATGCATTCATCATGCACTGCAATTCTAATAATTGTGGTCGATTAAAACAAATTTTAAAAACAAGGTAACCACAAGTACCTTTATGTGCAAAAACTTCTTTAAATGCAAACATATGACAGTGACTGATTGTATTCCTAAGTGTTTTAATGTAATTGCTCATAAATAAATCCACTTATCTCTTGATAAACATTTTATCCAGCTGCTAAAACGTAGTCGTTTAATGTTTATGACCTCACTTTACACACACAGTGTATTGCCAGATGACACCTCATTGATCCGCCCATCTTTTAAAGATATCACCTTGATTTGTGACATGGCTGACGTAATCCCCCTCTGACACTCCGCCCCCTCCCTCCCACTCTTTCGTGGTCATTGCTGTCCCGCGTCTAAATCATTGCTCGCATCGCATCTTTGACAACATCCATTAGGTGCGACACACTTTAGTAATTATTGAAGGGGTGTGTGTATGTTAAAGGCCCATTTAGTGTGTCAGAGCGGGTCCAGGGGTGGGTTTGTTGCTAGTGGGTCGGACCTCAATCCACAGGCGCCGCCTTATAGAGGGGCGGGGCTTAACGCCAGAGTCATCCGAGGGGCATGGTTGTCATCTGCCTACTGGCACGGCGACGCCCCCTTGGTGATACCGAGCAGTGGGATAGGGTGAAGAAACTGGCGGCCTTCCGTTGGAGTTCACTGCCAGTTCAGGGTGAACGGGAGAACGCTGCAGCCTTGATCTCGTTTGCTGGTGGAGGCGGGGTCTAAAAAGGACAAAACACAGGTAAAAAAAAATGATAGTAAAGAAAAAGAAATATTTTGCCTCGTATTGTCTATATATTTGTAATTAAAAGCTGCTATTGAATCCTCTTTTCATTGATCCATATTCAATAATGATCAATCCCTTTGTCATGTTTTCATTAATGATAAATCAGTTATTTTTTTCATTAATGATCAATGATGCAATCTTTTTTTTAATTAGATTAGATTAGATGACTTTATTTCAAAGGGGACGATGCAATTTTATAGAACACATGACTATACATTTAAAAAAAGCCAGAATTAGCCGGAATGTTAGTTTTCATCTGTAGTCCCCTGGCCGTGATGTAAAAAAGGCATTAAAATTACAATTTAAAAGAAAGAGAGAAAAAATTAATAAAATCACACAATATATTTACTGTATGATAAAAAATAAAATACAAAATCACAACATTACATTTACCTTAGCATCAAAACAGGCTCATCTTTTAGTGTTGGCAGCTGTAGGCATTGATAAGCCACATTTTCAATGTTTTTGTGAAGGCCTTGTAAGTTGTGACCAGTAGCCTCCTCAGGTACTGAGTTCCACACATTTGTACTCCTTACTGACCAGACCCACTTACTGAACGTGCTCCTGAGCAGAGGAATATAACAGTCACCTCCAACAGAGCCTGGAGAGACACGCTCACGGCTGTTTCTTTTGCTGATGAACTCAGGATCTGGAGCCAATTCATGCAGTACTTTATAGGTCACTTTTAGGTCTGCAAATGTGTGAAAACTGTCACAGTTTAAAATACTGTATTTACTTTAGAATGGCACAGTGATGATAGAGCCTAGGCTTTTTAATGATACGTAAGTTTTGGCACCCAGCATCAAGGGTTGGAATTAGGGGTTAAATCACCAAAAATTATTCCCGAGCACAGCCACTGCTGCTGCTCACTGCTCCCCTCCTCTCCCAGGGGGTAGAACAAGGGTCAAACGCAGAGAGTAATTTCACCGCGCCTAGTGTGTGTGTGTGTGACTGTCAGTGGTACTTTAACTTAACTTTGTGATGCAAGTTTCTCAGCAATGCAACATTGAAATGAATTCACGCAACAACATCAACAAAACAGCCAAAATAATGCTAACGTTAGCATGTTGGCTATAGCATTATGGAGCTAGCTGTATTAACTAGCCTGCAAGCTTTTTGGTGCAGAATGATCTTTTTCAACCGGGAAAAATTCATCAAGTAATTAGTTTTGATGACTGTGTGCTGAGCGAGAGTTGGTCAGGTGACCTGGTGTGCCATCTTTGAACTGTGGGGGCGGGGGGTCTAAAAAGGACAAAACATAGGTAAAAAAAATAATAATAATAAAGAAGAGGGAACATTTTGCCTCATATTGTCTAAATATTTGTAATTCCGAGCTTCTGATGAATCCTGTTTTGATTGATCTATATTCAATAATGACCAATCATGATCAGTCATGTTTTCATAAATAATAAATCAGTCATGATCAATGACTTCATCTTTTCTTTAATGATCATTAAGTTTGTGATGCAGGTTTCTCAGCAGTGCAACGTTGAAATTAATTCCCCAAACCAAAATACAGCCAACATTAGCATGTTGGTGATAGCATTATGGAGCTAGCTGTATTGGCTAGCAGTTGGCTACGCTACCAAGCACCAACCTGCAAGCTTTTTCAAGTTAAAGTACCACTGATAGTCACACACACACATGGTGTGCTGAAATTACCCTCTGCATTTGACCCGACCCCTGGATCCACCCCCTGGGAGGTGAGGGGAGCGGTGAGCAGCAGCGGTGGCCGCACTCAGGAATAATTTTTGGTGATTGAACCCCCAATTCCAACCCTTGATGCTGAGTGCCAAGCAGGGAGGTAATGGGTTCCATTTGTATAGTCTTTGGTATGACTCGGCCGGGATTTGAACTCACGACCTACGGATCTCAGGGCAGACACTCCAACCCCAAGGCAACTGAGCAGGTTTTTTGGTGCAGAATGATCTTTTTCAACGGGGAAAATTAATCAGGCTTGTTCACATAATTAGTTTTGATATCGGTGTGCCGAGCGAGAGTTGATCAGGTGACCTGGTGAGCCATCTTGCAACTGGAAGTACAATAGATCTGCAACATTGATTGTTTTTGCTAATGGGGGTCTAAAAAGGACAAAACACAGGTAAAAAAATATATAATAAAGAAGAGGGAACATCTTGCCTCATATTGTCTATGAATGATAGATTGTGAGAAGGTTGTGTTTTGCTTTCCGGAGGTGCATGTTGAAACACGCCTGCTGCACGCTAAATTTGACCCGACCAAGGTCGACTCGCTATCGCCATCCCAGGCTCTGTGGCGAGCTCTTTGAACGCAACTTTTGAACAGACACCTGTGAAGTTCACGCTGCGGCGCTCGCAGCCATGGCACACAAACACACACATGCACGCCATCTCTATTAATGCGCCCGGGCCGAGGTCAATCTAATAAACATGGGGTCAGCGCGGTGGTCATCGGAGGCCTGTCTACGGCGAGAGAGCCTTTAAGGCGCTTTCTAATTGTATCCCCGCGGCCTTCTAGTCTAGCTTTTTATAGCCAATCTCCTCTACGCAGCGGAGAGAGGAGGAGGCAAGAGAGGAAGGAAGTGAGGAAAGGATTATAGCTGCAGTTTTTGTTTGTATATATATTTATTTATTGCACACCGCGTGAACTGATTTTAGATACTAAGCTTATCCTTTTTTAATCCTCCGTAGAAAATTAGTAGAGCCTATTTTAATATTCTTATCGTCACCAACAAATACAGGTACTGACAAAGAAAAAAAGAAGCCTTTAGCGTTCAAACAGCTAAACAGAATACTTCTGCTCTCTGTAAACAAAAGTTTGAATATCAGCACGCAGAAAAAGTAATCTCCCTGTGGGGGGTAGAAAAAGAAATAATAACAAAAAACAATGACTCTTTTCAAGTCCAGTTACCTGTTAGTAGCTAAGCGGCTTGAGTTTCCTGCCTGCAGGTGGACGTCTTCGTATGACTGTTTATCAGGGAACAAAAATTTAAGTAGTACTGAGGTTTTTTTTTGTTTTTTTTCAGAGACATTTTTATCCGTTAAAAAAACAGAATGCATACAACAATTCCCCACAGTAAATCCACAAAAAATGTTGAGAATCCAAAACATGTGGCCACAAAAACATTGCAGCAATTCCAATTTAATATTTCAATTGCATCTGTTAAGAATGCCAATGCTAAATATATTATCTATACTATGTTAGGTTGCGTTTTGGTTTGTTGTATTTAAGGCGGTCTGAGGAGTAAAAATGGTCATTTTGATTAATCACATTTAATTATTTTAATTAATCGGGATTAATCGCAGATACGTAGACTGTTTTTGTGATGTTTGGAAATTTTACAAAACTGAAGCAATACTAAAAGAATGCCAAAAACTAACTAAGACACTTGTAAAACAAGTTGGTATATTAGCTAATGCTAATGACACTCTACTATGTTTAGTTGTGTTTTGTTACGTTATATTTAAGGCTGTCTAAGGAGTAAACATTTTAATTTTGATTAATCTCATTTATTATTTTAATTATTTGTGCATAATTACAGATAGGTAGACTGTTTTTGTGACAATGGGTGATTTTACAAACCTGAAACAATACCAAAAGATTGCATAAAACTAACCAAAACACTCGTAAACAAGTTAGCATGTTAGCCGCTGCTAACAACGCTCTACTATGTTTAGTTGCATTTTTGTTATGTTATATTTAGGGCTGTCTTGGGAGTACAAATGGTCATTTTAATTAATCACATTTATTCATTTTAATTAATCGTGATTAATCGCAGATAGGTAGACTGATTTTGTGACGTTTGGTGATTTTACGAAACTGAAACAATACCAAAATAATGCAAAAATCTAACCAAGACACTCGTAAAACAAGTTAGCATATTAGTTATTGCTAACGAAGCTCTACTATGTTTAGTTGCATTTTTGTTATGTAATATTTAAGGCGGTCTAAGGAGAAAAAGTAATAATTTTGATTAATCACATAGACCGATAGACAGTAGGGATGTGAAACAACTTACAATTCCATTTGTTTCCGATGGTTGGGGTGATGATTCGATTCAAACAAATTACCAATTGTTTCAGTATAAAGATACTAGCTGCAGAAGTTAGCTCTCCAATCAGCTAAACAGACTCAATAACTCCACTGTGACGTTTGGTCATTTTACGAAACTGAAACAATACCAAAATAATTACAACTAACCAAGACATTCATAAACAAGATATCAAATTAGGTAATGCTATCAACACTCTACTATGTTTAGTTGTGTTTTGTTATACTATATTTAAGGCTGTTTAAGGAGTAAAAATTATAATTTTGATTAATCACATTTAATTCATTTATTAATTGTGATTAACTGCTGATAGGTAGAATATGTTGTTATCATATTCGGTAAGTGTACCACAGACAGTAGGGATGGGAAAAAACTTACAATTCCATTCGATTCCGATGTTTGGGGTGACAATTCAATTCAAACAGATTTCCAATTATTTTGTACAAAAACTAAAATAAACTTTTTCAAAATATGTCATAGATCACAACTGATGACGTATGATATATACGCACAACGAGTAGGCACGGAAATGCTCTGAAATATGTATTTTTAATTTTGTTTTTCTTCACTTATTTTCCGGACTATAGAGCACGCCGGCATATAAACTGCTGCAAACTAAGTTTTAGAAGAAAAAAATATGTGTCCATATATAAGCCACACCAAACTATAAGCTGCAGATAGATACAGTCTATTCCGAAAAATGTATACAGTTTCAATATTATACATTATTCATCCATCCATTTTCTACTGCTTATTCCCTTTGGGGTCGCGGGGGGCACTGGTGCCTATCTCAGCTACAATCGGGCAGAAGGCGGGGTACATTACACGTTGTGAAATTAGTTATTTATACAGAAATATTTTATAAATATTTATTTATGTACCTTAATTGTTTCGAAACTGTGCCTGTAACACTGCAGTAAAATGGCTGATCAAAATAAAACAGAAGCTGCGGAAGCTAGCTCTCCAATCAGCTAAACAGACTAAAAAACTCTACGGTGAAGTTTCGCGATTTTGCGAAACTGAAACAATACAAAAATATTTCCATCGTAAGTTGATAATACTAACAAAGACACTCGTAAATTCGAACGACACTAGTTTCATTACATTACAACAGCTATAAAACTAACAAAGACACTCGTAAACAAGTTAGCATATTAGCTATGCTAATATGCCCTCTTCTTTCTGTCTTTCTTTCTTTGTTTATTTCGAACATGAACACACAACATAATATATCGAACAATCCCTGCTCGCTGTACATATCCTACTAAATAAGACCTACACAGTTTCATTGTCCATTTCTCTGTTGATGCAATTGTTGATGACTGAAGTACTAATATCAACCAAAGCTCATCATCCCACCTCCGGATTGTAAATAATGTAAATAATTAAATATATATACTATGATGATTAACTTGTGTGATGACTGTATTATGCTGATAGTATATATTTGTACCATGAATTGATTAACGTGGACCCCGACTTAAACAAGTTGAAAAACTTATTCGGGTGTTACCATTTAGTGGTCAATTATACGGAATATGTACTGAACTGTGCAATCTACTAACAAAATTTTCAATCAATCAAAGCTAATGCTAACGATGCTAGTTTAATTACATTACGACAACACAAACAAATATGCATAAAAACACTTTTACAGACGTCACAAATGGGACGGTTTAGTAAGTAAGAATTGGTTTAGTTATCTTATTAAACTTGCAAACGTTGCTTGGAGTAATATATAATAATAATAATAATAATAATAATAATAATAATAATAATAATAATAATAATAATAATGGATTTTACTAAACACTCAAAGTCAAATATGTCATCATTCATTCACTCCACATTCTCACTTTGATGGGGTAAGCTACACTTGTGGCCATAGCTACCCTGGGCCAGACTGACGGAAGCGTGGCTGCCAATTTGGGCCCACGGCCCCTCAGGCCACCACTAAACATGAAGAATCCATACGAGTAGAAAAGCTATGGATGGCGAGAAGACCGAACAGCAATTGTACTTCCGGTTAATAGCTCACTCTAAACAGAAGGGCAATGCAGCAACTGCAGTGATTAAGTTGTCCAAAAGATGGCGCCATAGCACAAGCATTAATGCACTTATTCAGTCTGTTTGCTTGTTTAAAAAAAAAAAAAAATCCCTAAATTAGCCGCACCGTTTTAGAAGACGAAGGGTTCAAAACCTAGGAAAATGTAGCAGTTTATAGTCCAGAATTGACAATAAATCGATTTTGGAAAATGATGAATTGGATTGGAATCTGAATTAAAAGAATTACAATTCGGATCTGGATAAAAAAAAAAAAATAACAGCAACCCTAATTATTTTTATAAAAAATTGGCTGGAAGAATGTTGCCACACAACATTTACAACAGTTGCAACTTAATATTTTAATTGTATTTTTTTAAGAAAGCCAAAACATTCTAACTATTTTATGTAAAATTTTGTTGCATCATGTTATATTTAGGGGTTTTAAACAATCAAAAATTTAAATTGTGATGAATCCGTTTTTTTGTCCAAAGTTAACTCCTAATTTAATCGTGATCGGTAATAATGATTGTTTGATAAGTAAACAGTTGGGATGTGAAACAATTCTATTCCAATGTTTGAGGCAACGATTTGATTTAACACGATTCTAGAATCCAACTTGGTTCTCCAGTCAACACGATTCTTGATTCAAACCAATTCTTGACGCGTTGTTATAGAAATGAGAACAACACCTTTTCAATACAGTTTACAAATCGCAAAAGCTCCTCTTCATTTCATTCATTTTTTCATTTATTCATTTATTTCAAGCAATGACACAAAACAAGTAGAAGGTAGACAACACATAATATCCATCCATCCATTTCTACCGCTTGTCCCTTTTTGGGGTTGCTCGAGCCTATCTCAGCTGCAATGATATTAATTGATATAATGCAAAAGGTAATGTACAGTATGTAAGCATGATGATCCAGTTTTGCCTGAAAGGGAGTGAGAAGAAGATAACTTCTTCAATCCCACCCCTAGTTCTTCATTCAGTGGTTAATACATTGAGTTTCACTGTTAGACGAGCATGTTCGGCAACGCACAATCACTTAGTACTTGTAAGCAGACACAGTGTGTTGACAGAAAAGGGAGAACGGACGCATGTTGGCTTAAAAACTAACAATAAAGGGGAAGTTCAATCAATCAATCAATCAAAGTTTATTTATATGGCCCTAAATCACGAGTGTCTCAAAGGACTGCACAAGCCACAATGAGTTATAACACTGAAACGCCCTCAGGAAGAGATGCTTTAAGACATGCCTAGCTAGCTAGCGGCTAAAGTCCAGCCACAGTCGGCAGTGTTTTAGCTACTTCTAAATCACTAATCCTCGCCTCCCTAGCCACAAATAAAGTAACTTTCTTACAAGTATTATTATCACTGTAAGACTAGGAATAGCTAAACATGCTTCACTGCACACCGTAGCTCACCGGCGTCAAAATGTAAACAAATGCCTTTGGTGGATCCCCACCTAACATCTACTCTAATGATACCAAATACAGGAATGTATCTAGTCAATACTACTGTCATTACGTCAATATTTTTTGGGAATCACACCATCTTCTTTCGTTTTTTTTTATTTATGTTTTTAACTCAGGAAATATGTCCCTGGACACATGAGGAGTTTGAATATGATCGTTTTTTGATGCTGTAACCACTTGGTATCGGGTTCATACCTAAATTTGTGGTATCATCCAAAACCAATGTAAAGTATGAAACAACAGACAAATTAGTGATTATTACATTTAGATAGAACATGTTACAAGAGAAAACAAGCAGATATTAACAGTAAATGAACAAAAATATTAATAATCCATTTTCTAACACTTGTCCTTTTGACGAACTTTGACGAATGCTAGTTTAATTACATTTACAGCTGAATTAGGAGTCTTTGTTTGCTCACTAATAAAAGACAAGTTGTCTAGTATCTTCACTATTTTATTTAAGGACAAACTTGCAATAATAAACATATGTTCAATGTACCATTAGATTTTTTTTTTTTTAATAAAGCCAATAATGCAGTTTGTTGCAGTTATTTAAAAAAGTATCGAAAAGTTACGAAAAGTATATTTTGGTACTGATATGGGTCCCAAAATACTGGTATCGGGACATTACAGCACTGCAACAATAAGTTGTAGCAACAATGTAGGAAGAATGAACAATACCATCCATCCATCAACAATGGTAATGGACAACATAGCAGTAATGGTAATGAAACATTGAGCACATGTTAACTCTTGGGCGGCATGGCGTAGTGGGTAGAGCGGCCGGCCAGAAACCTGAAGGTTGCAGGCTCGCTTCCAACCTTTTGACATCCAAAAATCGCTGCCGTCGTGTCCTTGGGCAGGACACTTCACCCTTTGCCCCCGGCGCAGCTCACACTGGTGAATGAATGATGAATGAATGATAGGTGGTGGTCGGAGGGGCCGTAGGCGCAAACTGGCAGCCACGCTTCCGTCAGTCTACCCCAGGGAAGCTGTGGCTACTGATGTAGCTTACCACCACTAGGTGTGAATGAATGATGAGTCCCACTTCTCTGTGAGCTATTTCTATGAGACAGAGTACAACGGCAAGTCAAATGAAAGACCCATCCATCCATCCATTTTCTACCGCTTATTCCCTTTCGGGGTCGCGGGGGTCGCTGGCGCCTATCTCAGCTACAATCGGGCGGAAGGCAGGGTACACCCTGGACAAGTCGCCACCTCATCGCAGGGCCAACACAGATAGACAGACAACATTCACACTCACATTCACACACTAGGGCCAATTTAGTGTCGCCAATTAACCTATCCCCAGGTGCATGTCTTTGGAAGTGGGAGGAAGCCGGAGTACCCGGAGGGAACCCACGCATTCACGGGGAGAACATGCAAACTCCACACAGAAAGATCCCGAGCCTGGATTTGAACCCAGGACTGCAGGAACTTCGTATTGTGAGGCAGACGCACTAACCCCTCTGCCACCGTGAAGCCCCAAATGAAAGACCCTCATCTCTATATTTTATTTTATTATATAATAGTTTAAAATCAATTTATAGTTTGGCATTGTTTGGCACTAAAATGGCCTAAAAATCTTTGTTGTTTTTTAATTGTCCATCCATCCATCCATTTACTACCGCTTATTCCCTTTGGGGTCGCGGGGGGCGCTGTTGCCTATCTCAGCTAATGTATCTTGGAAATTAGGATTGATTTACAAAAAAAAAATTTCAGCACCCCGAATCATCATTTTCCAGTTTTTATTCCAATCAAGAGGGAAATTAAATGTTTGTTTATGTAACATTATGCTAAGAGCTTAACAAAAAATGGACACAAAACTCTTTACAGACTCACACAAACAAACACTGGCCACTTTTGACACACTTCCAAAACCCAAATCAATTAAAAAAAAAATTATATATTTCCTTTGTTTGTAGAGTTAGATATTAACCAAGTTGGGTCTTAGACTCAAACTCGATTATCTTCATGTTGGACGGGCTAGGGTTCTTGTTGCATTAATCACCAGCTCCAAAGAAACATAAGCAAGAGGAACCTCAGGTGCGTGTACCAGATTTCAAGATGCAGTCTGACCCTAACTTGGGAACCAGCTAACCCTGCCACCAACCAGCCCACCTGATACTCCCCTCAGCTACTTCTCTCAATCACGACTCTTGAGAATGAAGAACTAGCGCTCCACTGGCTTCGCTTAGTGCATCCTTTGTGCTTTTTGTTGGAAGGCTTGAAATGGAAAGAATGCCAGGCAGCTTGATTGTCAGCTGTCTGCTTGGATAACATATTAGGCCTGTCCCCTCAGACCACCGGGTCATAGGCGGCCATGACTCTCAGAGGCCAGAGAACAGCTTTGAGAATGTTTTGTTTACCCTTTTGACTATTTGGAACTATTGGTTCTGTAACAACACACCAATATCTTAGCATCTGAAAGACTTTTGTTTTTCACTGCTGTCAAATGATTAGAATGTTTAATCAGATTAATCACAGGGTTGCTCAGTATTAATTACAATTAATCATAGTAGCACTGAACATACTTGGACAAAGTGCCCAAAATGCATTGCGAGGGACATTTCATGGTTATTGGGTCATTCTGCAGTGCAGATGTGTTAATTGAGTTCAACTTTGTAATCAGATTATTGATAATAATTAATTAATTCACATAATCAGTTTGATTTTTGTATACTCTGAAAGCCATAATAGAGCGAAACCATTTATGTCTCTTGTGGAGAGGATGAATACTTTTGGAGAGCATAACGTTTTCTTGGATGAGATGAGATGAGAAACGTCTTCTCAGACCATCTGAACACTCCAATTTTTTTGGCTTATTTTGCTTGAGGAAAAGAAAAGGCCTAATAATTCTCCACACCTGGTGCTGATCTCCTTAAGGTTCATACTTTTTCATTATACAAAGTACAATATTAGATTACATTGTATAACACTTTCAAGTTTTAGAGCTTGCAGTTTAAAAATAATTACAGTAATTTAGTCATCCACTAATCTATCGATTAATCGAGTAATCGAAAAAAACTAACTTTAGAGCTTCAGGGTGTCTCTACTTGTATAGCACTTTTCTACCTTTTTAAGGAACTCAAAGCGCTTTGACACTATTTCCACATTCACCCAATCACACACACATTCACACACTGATGCCAGCAGCTGCCATGCAAGGTGCTAAACAGGACCCATCAGGAGCAAGGGTGAAGTGTCTTGTTCAAGGACACAACAAACGTGACTAGGACGGTACAGGGTAGAGAATGAACCAGGAACCCTCAGGTTGCTGCCACAGCCACTCTCCCAACTGCGCAACGCCGCCCCCCTGGAAAATTGTTGAAAATAGTTGAAATAAACATAGCATTTTATGTTGACTTTGACTTTTTTCTTAATATGCACATAACATTAAAATAAAATTTGAGCATGAACATGAATATTAAAATATTTTAAAACAACAAGTAATGGACACCCTGAGTGTAGCAAGAAAGTAAGATAATTTCACAAAAATGTTAACATTTCTTTGTTTATTTCTAATTGGACATGTAATATTTTAAATTGTGTAATAATGCATTTTAATTTGACATGATATTTGTTGAAAGATTATGATAAAACACATTCTATAACTATCGAAATAAATATTCTGAATTGATTGATAGTAAATGTTACTTCTAAAATGCTTACAAGAGTATTTTTTAATCATCTATTAATGCCTAGATTTAATTTAATTTAATTGTTATATGTTTTTGATATACTGTGTGTATATATATATATATATATATATATATATATATATAATATAATAAATAAATAAATATATATATATATATATATCTGCGATGAGGTGGCGACTTGTCCAGGGTCTACCGCCCGAATGCAGCTGGGATAGGTTCCAGCGACCCCAAAAGGGACAAGCGGTAGAAATATATATCAAAATATATATATAAAATATATTTTTGATATACTGTGTAATTTTATATATATATATATATATATATATATTATCGTTTAGATTAGCTAAATATTTAGGTATTCTCCAAAGCGGCATTTTTTGGGGGGGGTTTCATCTTAATTGCCATGCCATGTCTTGTTATTGTTATTGTACTGTGTCTGCGTGCATTTACTTAGTTTTTTATTTTAAATATAGCGTAAACCACCCTGTGTTGCAACTTGCCAGTGTATAAAAAGTGTTTTTTAAATCAAATTTGGATTGATTGATCGAACAATTTTGCCACACACATCCTTGAAAAGGTATTAATTGACAAACAACTGGCTACGTACAAACTGTAGACGCTGACACGTTCTCACATTCAACTCAACATTCAATATGCAAATCAAAGGAGGGGAAAAACATAAAAAATGTATATGCTAGCAATAAAAGTGTGACTCTGGGGTCATTTGCGGCCCGTAGCTCCGATTATGTTGGCCTGCAACACGTTGTCGGAAAAATAAATAGTAAAAATATTCAGAAATATAGGAACAAAAAAGATGTAAAGTAATGAAGAAAAAGTTGAACATTTTATTTAAAAATGTTTTAAGTTTAAGTATGCGTGGAACATTTGGATATTTTGTATTTGTAAAAAATAAAAAAATAAATGCTACAGATATTGTACATCAAACTTGTTATAAGTGAAAAATTGTAATATTGTTAGTGATAAGTATCAAAATGTCAGCTTTTTCTCATTGCATTATGTCTTTTTGCCCTTTTCAAAAAAAAAAAACAATTCTGCAGGGTTTTTTTGGACAACATTTTATTTGACAACAAACCTAAATCTTTGGTCAGTAAATGATAGTGTCACCTATAACACACATTTTGTTTTTAGATAGATGCCATCTGTTTGTATGTAATATATGTTTTCAGCATTTTATTACACAACAAAATAATATCAAAATATAATTTGACTTTTTACCTATGCGGCCTTTTGGCGTAAAAATGTTCGGACACCGGCACAAACGCATTTTGCTGAAGTCAGTTTTGGTTTTGTCATGCAAAGTACACTTATTTGACTTTCAATGATGACGATTTTAACCAACTATACTGCTTAAATTTTTCAGTAGCATATTTTCATGTCATTTGAGGATAAAATCATTTTTGTTTTGGATACAATTTTGAGGAAACTGGATAAGTTTCATGTAGATTATCTATATCTGCTGTACAGATTTACTTTAGAAAAGAGAAGTGTTGGATACTTCTCTTGTTACCTTATTTGTATTAGACTTTATTAAATGTTTGGGTAGAATTTTATCAAACATACCCAGCTTTCTTTTAAGTAATAAAGAAATGTAAAATAGTTGTTCATCTATTTTATGGAGGAATGTAGTTCATTATAGAACTGGCACCCAATGTCAGAAAAAAAAATCAATACTCTGTGTAATAACACAGAGTATTAATTCTAAGTCGATTCTAAATCAAATCTTAACCCTTTTGAATCGAATCGAATCGTGTGGCGCCCAAAGATTCACAGCCCTGCTGTTTTATGTTTTGTTCTAGGCACTGAAAGACATGAGTTGACCTCCTGGATGAGTTTCGACTCCATCTTCAGGTTCTTCGGCGAGGTCCTGAAGGTGAAAGAGGACGAGGAGGAGATGTCCACCAACATCGTCAGCACACGCAGCAGCGCCCTCAAAAGCAAACATCAGGATTTGTAAAAAAAAAAAAAGAAAAGTAAAATAATCTCCTTCCCCCCTTTAAGAGTCTTGGGTCAGCATGTAAACGCACCAATCACGTCAAGATGGCTGCAAAATGTGCGGACGTGATTGTGCTGTGCTACCAAACGGGTGCCGAACACAGTGCCTTGTGGTACGCCTTTTCTGACTGTTAGCATGGACTTTTTTCATTTTCACTTCCAATATATGCACGACCATACTTTTTTTTAAAGATTTTAATGACTCTTTCAACTTTAAAGGCCTACTGAAATGAGATTTTCTTATTTAAACGGGGATATCAGGTCCATTCTATGTGTCATACTTGATCATTTCGCGATATTGCCATATTTTTGCTGAAAGGATTTAGTAGAGAACATCGACGATAAAGTTCGCAACTTTTGGTGCTGATATAAAAATGATGACGTCACAAGGGTGAGGGCTCCTCATGTCCTCACATTGTTTTTAATGGGAGCCTCCATCAGCAAGAGCTATTCGGACCGAGAAAACAACAATTTGCCCAATAATTTGAGCAAGGATGAAAGATTCGTGGATGATGATATTGATAGCGAAGGACTAGAAAAAAAAAATGATAACAAAATAAAATCAAAAGCGACGGCTCCGCAGTGTGAGCGTTTCAGATGTAATTAGACACATTTACTAGGATAATTCTGGAATATCCCTTATCTCCTTATTGTTTTAATAGTGTTTTAGTGAGATTTTAAAGACATACCTCGAGGTCGGATGGCTGCGGTGAACACGCCAGTGTCTCAGAGAGAAGCCGAGGAGCCAAGCTCACAGCTGCCTTTTAAACAGCTAATGCAGGAGGACGAATAATCCAATGATGTCTCCGGTAAGATATATATCACAATTTTCCCATCCAAAAACATGCTGGTTGACATAGAGAAACATGTTCGCTTGACCGCTCTGTGTTAAAAACAAAGAAACACCGGCTGTGTCTCGGTGCTAAAGGCAGCTGCAATACACCGCTTTCCACCAACAGCATCGTTCTTTATAGTCTCCATTATTAATTGAACAATTTGCAAAAGATTCATCAACACAGATGTCCAGAATACTGTTTAATTGCGCGATGAAAAGAGACGACTTTTAGCCGCTAGTAGTGTTGCGCTATTATTTCCTGACAGTAAGTGACGTCACGCGCACGAGTCATCATTCCGTGACGCTTTCAACAAGAATCTTCGCGGGAAATTCAAAAAAATTGCAATTTAGTAAACTAAACCGGCCGTATTGGCATGTGTTGCAATGTTAATATTTCATCATTGATATATAAACTATCAGACTGCGTGGTGGGTAGTAGTGGGTTTCAGTACGCCTTTAAAACTTATTTACCGAGATACATGTCGCACAGCTGTGCATTCCTCTCCTCTCCATATCTCGGACGATTCAAGCGATGCGCTCGGAATCTTTTCTGGCGAGCGTATTTGAAATCACTTAAAAATGAAGCATCAAATGGATTTTAGTGATATTTTGTTAAAACAGGAGCCACAAGGCAGCTTAATGGATGACGCGCGTCAGGAAATGCAAGATCTGGATATTATTCTAAGCCTGAATGATGTCGGAGAAAAGTACATTTGTTCTTAGATGTGACAACGCCGCGCTCAGCCGCACGTAATCTGACTATGTGACACCAACACAATATTTTTTTACTATTTTAAACCAATCAAGGCTTAACAGAAGACATTTCACAAGTGTCTCGACGTTAGCCATGGCTAAATCTTACCATACCTCCTTTTTAAATGTGGACTCCCCTTCTTCTGATCGTCATTATTGTTTAACTTTTAACTGTGAAATCCTCTTTCTCCCTCCCGTGTGTGTGTGTGTGTGTGTGTGTGTGTGTGTGTTCATGCTTTTGAGGATTATCTCCATGCTGTAATGAGACAAGTGTGGCTGATGGTTGCAAGGCCTAATTTCCTTTTAATTTGATTCCCATCTCTCTTGCTTTCAGTAAAATAAAAAAAAGATAAATAAAATAAAACGAGTCCTGCATATTATTTGATTTGATATGAATTTGCTTTCCAGATACCGTTGCTCATTTTTGTGGCTTTTCACGGAAAATGTGCTCATTCTTCTACCATTTTATCATTTGTACATTGTTGCCTTGAGGGAACAAACAAGGCTTTTTTTTTTTCTTTAAATAAACCAATGATGAAAAAATGCAAAGCCTGATAATAAATGAAATTATTTTTTTCAGCCAATTTTCACATGAACATATTTGTGTGTGCAATAGGAGGAAAAATACCTGCTTACACTGTCATCATTCAGGTATTTTATGAAACTTCCTTAATTGTGGTATAAAAGCTACTGTAAAGTATTTTTTAAAATGTGTGTATATACTTTATGACAAAGTTGAAGAATACGAACAAATCAAATGCAAATAAACTGTTTTATACCTCACGTTTTCTGTAGATTGTATATTTATAAAACTAAAGTTTTTATGTTTGCAGCACAAGTCAAATGTATTTCTTTTGAACATTTCAAACAATTTCCTGAGTGTGACTCCAAATGAACTTATCTATAAGAAATTAAAAAAGTGAAGCATGTTTAGTATATGATTTAGAATGTGTAAGTAATTAAAAGGTGTTAAAATGTATGCTAAAAAAAGCTATTGATTTTTTTTAAATACATTTTTGGTCATGCTTTTGGGCAAATCAAGACCCTCAAGTTTGTCTGCCAGGCTGAATCCTTGGCTCTAGTCCAGTTAAGTCAATAAACCTCAATATTATATGTATATTTTTATTAACTTCAGTACATCAAGTACTATAAACCCGATTTGTATATATATATATATATATATATATATATATATATATATATATACATATATATATATATGTATATATACACATATATATATTCACTGTAAACTATACTTATTATACATGTTTATTTTATATATTTCATGATATATCTAATAACTTTGCTTGACACTGCCAGCCAGGTGTATAATGTCATGTTGCAGTGCAGTTTTTTTTTTCTTTCTTTTTTTCTTGGTTAGTTAATAACACACATACATACACACACCTTCTGACACATTAAATGTGCCACAATTTGGCTCCATTTATTAGCACATCAAGTTGTCAGGTTCCAATAATCCCTGCCTGTATTGAAATGATGCCTCATTTAATCCTCATGTGTGACTCCTTAAAGTGTCTTTTCCCTCTGCTGGTCTGTGTTTAACACACACACACACACACACGCGCACACAGACACACACACACACACACACACACACACAGTGAATGAGTGGGCTGCTCCTTGACATGTTAAAGTTTGCTTTTAAGTTGTATATTTCAATGTTTTTTTTCTAGCCTTGAGAGAGTTGTTGTCACGCTTGCCTGCACTGCTCTGTGTGTGTGTGTGTGTGTGTGTGTGTGTGTGTGTGTGTGTGTGTGTGTGTGTGTGTGTGTGTGTGTGTGTGTGTGTGTGTGTGTGTGTGTGTGTGTGTGTGCGTGCGTGCGTGCGTGCGTGCGTGCGTGTGTGTGTGAGTGTGTGTGTGCGTGTGTGTGTGTGTGTGCGCGCGCGTGTGTGTGCGCGCGTGTGCAAGATGTGCCCCTCAAAGATGAACTCCCGCCAAAGGAACCAAGCAGTTGGAATGTCACTCCTCTGACACGAACACACACACACACACACACACACACACACACACACACTCGCGGAGTCGCAGATCACTGTCACATGTTCATTTGCATAATGATATGCTGCAGCTCTGAGACGAAATGTAACCCCCAAATTTTACGGGTCAACTCCCTGCAACAATCAATGTTTTATCGTCTCTATAAGGGAAAATATCTTTAACAAGCGTGAGTGGAGGAACGCTCTTTCTTCTCCAGTCCCTCGTCCCCTATCAGCTCAATCCTTATCACAAACAATATTTCCAAAGCAGTTAAAACATGCAAATGCACAAACGATATCATCCCCTGCCTGCAATGTATGTATTTGGTGCTTTTATTTTGAAATATCCAGCATGCGTGGCCGCTCATTACGTATTCATTGACTGGAAAGAGAAGCCATTTAATCCAACAGAAGCAAGTGTTCCATATTCTAACAAGGAAAGGTGCAGCTGCAAAGATGCACAGGTGTGCACCTTTGATTTATAATTATTCTCCTTTCTTTTCTTTTTTTTTTTTTTTTTTTTGAGAAAGCACTTTTTTTAAATAGCATAAGTACATTTAATTGAAATGTTGTGTAATAGTTGTTGTCTTTCTCTGCCCTCGCCCCCCCCACCTCAATTAGACCTCCTCTGATGCAGTGGAAGAAAAAATATCTTTGATTTATTTTCTTTTTATTCATTATTTGATGGTCACCTGAGAGGTGGAAATTGTTTTTCTTGACAATAATTGCACAATGATTTGTTTGGGGGGAGGGGGGGGGGGGGGTTGTACACATTTTTGATAAATGACAAACTTTTCTTGACACACTAATTGCAGAATGATGTGGTTTCTTTTTTTAAATTTTTATAAATGGCAAACACTGTACATTTTAAAAATATACACAAAAAGAGGCCACAACTTTTAATTGCACACTTTTTTATTTTATGTTGACACTTTGCCTGTTTTTTAAAACTATATTCATTTTTTTTCTTTTATTGCACTTCACAATTTAACATACAATTAAATTCATTTAAAAAAAACAGTTTATTCAACACGTGATTGTATTAGAATTGATTGTTTTTTTAGAAACACTGTGACAAAATAAATACTAAAGTGGTTTAAGAAACTAAATAACACATTCAGAGGAAGAAAAAAACATAATTTTCAACAAATGTTCATCTAATTTTAAAACCCTAACAATAATAATAATATTATACATCGCACATTCAAAGATGAACTTAATTATTTTATTGTGAAAATATCTGTTGTTCTTTTATCAAAATCAAACATAAAAAAAACACATTTTTTTAGCATGAACAGCATGGGACGAGTGAAATCTTGATGACAAATAATCGTCCAATTATATGTCGACTCTTGTCGTTTTGTTCTGTTGCTAAAAGCAACGAAATAATAAGCATCACTTCCAGGAATTAGTCGCATCCAAGCCCACCCTCAGTCAATATTGCAACGGACCTATCGATTCGTTGTCCAGATAAATAAACGCTGGTTCTGAACGAGAATTAAACCTGCTGATGTTGAAAATATAACTCCAATTTAACACTTTTAATATTTAAATCTAAATGTGTGTTTTCTAATGCAATATTTGATAAATAATCGAAATGTCGTTATTTCGAAAAAGCATCAATGAATTATTGTATTACTTTTTTTGGTTTGTTTTATTACCCCCCGCAGCGTCAGTCTGCACATGTTGGGGTAAAACAAAAACAGACGCGAGTAGAAATAAGACAATCATTTGAAATATAATATTATAGATGGCGTCCATCACGTGGACGCAGCCCCGCGAGGATCTAGTGGGCCGTGCGTGGATTCAGGAGGAGAAAGTTTTTTTGTTTTTTTTTATTGGAGGAAAGAACCTTTCTGCACCTTTATGAGAAGATTAAGACGGACAGACAGGTGTGTGTGTGGGCAGGTGTGTGTTTGGATGCACACTTCGTGCGTCTTTCTTGCGCACGGTGCCTTGGAATCTCCGTGGTTAAGCGAGTTAATAAACTTGCGAGTTATTAAAGGGCCTGGAGCCTTGCCTCACAAACACACACACACACACACACACACACACACACACACACACACACATGCACACCTGCACACACTATTGTAATGCTTCTCATTGAGTTTGTCACCTGAGTCAGCAGGGAGGATGAAAAGGGAGAAAGGAGCGAGTGTGTGTGTGTTTGTGTGTGTGTGTGTGTGTGTGTGTGTGTGTGTGTGTGTGTGTGTGTGTGTGTGTGTCCATCCAACTACTTTATTACTGTTTATCCCTGCAGCAAAAGCTGTCAGGATCTGACAGATTGGCAGCATGTATAATCAGTGTGGACGCTCTCAACTTATGTATTCACCTTAGAGTCTCATTATAACCAACATATACTTGTTAACAAATCATATGCACTATAAACGAAGTACAAATATTAACTTATCATATATACTATGAACAATATATACTTGTTAACGTATCATATATATGATAAGTTATACTTATTAACTTATCATATACGCGACAAAAATATATACTTATCATACACACTATAACCAATATATACTTAATAACTTATCATATACACTATAAACAATATATACTTAGTAACTTATCATATGCACTAAAAACTATATGTATTCATCATATACACTATAAACAATATATACTTACTAAGTTATACATACTTGTTAAGTTATCATATACACTATAAACAATGTATACTTATTATATAAACTATAAACAATATATATTCATCATATACACTATAAACAATATATACTTATTATATACATTATAAACAATATATATTTATTAACTTACCATATACACTATTAATACTATATGCTTATTATTTACATTATAAACAATATATACTTATTATATATATATATATATATATATATATATATATATATATATATATATATATATATATATATATATATATATATATATATATATATATATATATATATATAAATCTTGTATCTTATATTATACCAAATAGGATGCCTAACTTTGCTTGCTTGTCAGTCAGGTACATTATAAATAAATGATAAATGGGTTGTACTTGTATAGCGTTTTTATACCTTCAAGGTACTCAAAGCGCTTTGACACTACTTCCACATTCACCCATTCACACACACATTCACACCCTGATGGAGGGAGCTGCCACGCAGGGTGCTAACCAGCACCCATCAGGAGCAAGGGTGAAGTGTCTTGCTCAGGACACAACGGGCGTGACGATTTTGGTACTAGGTGGGGATTGAACCAGGGACCCTCGGGTTGCGTACGGCCACTCTCCATCTGTTCATGTTGCAGTGCAGTTTTCATTATTTTGCATGCTAATCGCAACAACATAATCAATATTTTTTAGTTATTTTTACTCATTAGATGGTGCACTTGTACCTAATGCTGTGGCCAGTCACTATGGTTCTACTTTTTATTTGATTGCATGCATACAATTTGGTACATTATATATGTCCAGTTTTTTTTTTCTGCAACCCGAAAAGGAGCAGGAAGAAAAAGTATGTAAAATATGTATGTATATATATATATATATATATATATATATATATATATATATATATATATATATATGTATATGTATGTATATATATATATATACATATATATATATATATATATATACATATAAATATATATATACAATATAATGTATGCATGTATATATACTGTGCATATATATATGTATACTGTATGTATATACATATATATATATATATAAATATATATATGTGTATCTATATATATATATATATATACATATAAATTATATATATATATATATATATATATATATATATATATTTACATATATATATTAAAAAAAATATATATACACATATATTGAATAACTGCATGTCTTAACAATATTTGGTGATGTTTTTGTTTATATTTGTGTAATTACGTATGAAAAATTATTTGATGATTTTTCCAGACATGTTGGATGAGTTACAACTTACTAAATCTGTCTGCAACACGTCAAGTATGGAGCACTTACCATGAATTGATTTACGTGGACCCCGACTTAAACAAGTTGAAAAACTTATCCGGGTGTTACCATTTAGTGGTCAATTGTACGGAATATGTACTGAACTGTACAATCTACTAATAAAAGTTTCAATCAATCAATCACGTGCTGTCTACGTCACATTAAGGAACAGCATGCACGTGGTTGCATGTGCACCATCCAACATTCAACATGTTTGTATTTGTTTTCTAAAAACTGATAATTAATTTAAACTTTTCTGGGTTTTTTGGTTTTCTTTTTTATTAAATATTGTCATGTTCTGGCAGAATGTGGTAAAACTAACTTTAATAAAAAGTTAGGACGACGGGTGGATTTTGTGGGAGGGACATTTGCTGCATTAAATACAAAAAATATTTGACATTTTCATGCAAGCAACACCTTTACAAAAATAAAACAAATACTTACAATTTTTAGAATTAATTTCATCATATTTATTTATTTTTGAATGTGCGTTTTTAAACATTAACATGGGTGTTTTTATAGCAATAACACAATTAAAATAAAAAACAAAGGCACCACAAAATCCAGTAAGAGAGAAACTAACTTACAAGCATACAAAATCTATATTTTGTGGTTGTGTGTGTGTGTGTGTGTGTGTGTGTGTGTGTGCTGACCTGTCAGGAGGGGCTTGTTAGTGACTTTAACTCCGACTCTGCTGGCGGCCTGCAGGCATCGATTTCAAACTTGTCCCCGTGTCCTAATGTGATGAGAACATCCAGGCTGGTGGTCGCAGCACCATGGACAGCGTCACCCTCCTTCGTGACCTCGCCTTGCTATCACGTTACCCGGGTGTGCGTGCGCGTGTGCGCGTGTGCGTGCGTGTCACAAGTGAAGATGGACAGAAAGAGGGGGAGAGAGAGAGAGAGAGAGAGAGAGAGAGAGAGAGGGAAAGCTGCTTTTATACTCAAAATGCATGGCAGGGGGCTGCGTGGTTCCGTCCATTTGCTTGTGCACATGCTGCGTAATAATAATAATAATGATGATAATATTAATAATAATAATAATAATGGTGATGATAATAATAACCACACATAAAATGGCATTTAATGCTAGCTCAAAAAGTAATTGAATAATATATGCATCATGACTGCGTCTTTACGCACCTGTGCGTCTTTTACGCACGGAACCAAGCAGCGCTATAGGACGTGCGCGTGTCCCCCCCCCCCCCCCCCCCCCCTTCAAAATATTGCACAAAATCAAGTGAAAACGAGGTGGATTGGATTTTGCAACACGTGGTCCTGCTGTTTGATGGAGCTGTGCAGCGTGCAGACAGCTTGTTAATTAAAAGCCCACGAGATGAGGCGACATATCAGTGCGCCGCTAAGCACGCTGACAGACAGCAACTTACTTCCCCAATCCTCCCTCTACCTTTTTTTTTTTTTTTTTTTTATCACAGCAACGCAGCGAGATATTCTAATTCGTTCAAATCCCACTGTGGCTGAGGAATATATTGTTTTCTACTTAAGGAATGACGACAAACCTCAGTATTCCCTGTCACTCGCGAGGATATATAGAGCCCCCCGAATGGCTGCTTTATGAGCTCCCCAAATCCACGTGAGGCAGCTTAAATGTGGAAAATTCGATTAAGAGGAGGGGAAAGAAAGGGGTGTCAGAACGGATTGAATTAGAGAAGATATAAGTTGGAATGCTGCTAAATGCTTTAATAAGCTCCGGGATGACATTGATGGCAGAGATGCGCGCATTGGAGCTAGTTTTTGGTTGAAATTATGCAGTGTCCAATTGTGGTCATCACACATGCATTATTCCACCTTAATTGAACCTGCGGGGCATTCGGCGTCAGATGGAGGCTTGTTCACCAAGAAAAACAACATATAAATAATGCAAATGGTGCAAAAAGGTGATTCTTGGGAGAGAGAGAGGCATGCCTTGACTGTGGTCGGGACGGCAGGTGGTGCAAGCTGCAGGACACCATTAAAGGCAGAAGAGAAGGAGCGTGCATTGGAATCAACTTTCCTCTAATAATCACATTTCCCCAAAGCTCCAAAACGCACAGAAAAAAAAACCTGAATTCCCTTATAATATTAACACGACTTTAATGGTGATTTGGAAGCCAAAAAAAACACAACATTCAAAGCCCACATTGGCGAGCCACATGAAGACATTTCTTCTCTGCATGTCTGCTCTTGTATAAAAAAAAAAGAGAGAGAGAGAGGTGGGGGGAAAAAAGGAGTGTGGTGGAATAAAGATGATGACTTCCAGTTGGGAATCATTAGAAGACTAACTTAAAGACGATATCACCCACATAAAAAAACACTAGATGACCACATTGGCCAAAAATGCATGTGCATTACACTGGACACTTTATTAGGAACACCTGCAACGTGAAAACAATGATAACTTTTGGTTATATTGCTTTTTGTGCAAATATTCATTCAAATTAAATAACAGTATTAAAAACTGAGCTTCATAAAAAAAACATGTTTTTAAACAGAATATTTTTTATTGCATCGATTTCCACAGTTTTCTTATCTGTTTGCCTTGTTGTTGTTTTATATTTATATTATTATTTGGTGTCCCCCCCCCCCCCCCCCCCCCCCCCCCACTGAGAAGGTTGTGTAAGTATCCAACACATCCATCAAAGTCACACTCCGACAAGGTGCTGTTTAGTATATTTGTATTTTCTCTATGGAGGAAACTCATCAAAAGTGGCCGCTTAAAGACGCTGCACTGTCGAAATGAATGCATTCATGCAGTGTACTAAATATAAATATAAATTAAAACACATTTCTAATTGCAGTTATTATTCGATGATTTCCCCATATACCTGTCGCACATTAGTAGGCCTTTATGTATTGGTTATAATTAACACCTTTTTTTAAATATACAAAAAACACAGAAAATAATGAGGTGAAATTGTGCAACATTAAACCAGAAAAAAAAAAACACGAATTCAAGCAGTTCCCTTTTAAAATCTATTGCTTTTGAATTTTTATCAACGTCTAAAAATAAATAAACAGATAGATAAATTAAAACAGTGTGCCCGTTTCTCACGTGCACAAATTAATAAAAAAAAATAATGTTTAAAAAAAAAAAAGAGAAAAAAGAAAGTCTTTGCAGGGATGAGAGGTGTGCAGAGCGGCTCCTGTGTCAGAGAGGGTCCCCTAAGGCAGGGCGCCATCTAGCAAACAAAGGTAGCAACAATGTCAGCCTGCAAGGAGGGGCTCGCTGGCAGCAAACAGCAAAGAAA